>NC_053023.1:474312517-474487418 GCF_003073215.2 Triticum urartu
AAGCTTGAACCCAAATCGGAGAAGTGCGTCTTCATAGGATACCCAAAAGAAATTGTTGGGTACATCTTGTATCACAGATCCGAAGGCAAGATCTTTGTTGCTAAGAATGGATCCTTTCTAGAGAAGGAGTTTCTCTCGAAAGAAGTGAGTGGGAGGAAAGTAGAACTTGATGAGGTAATTGTACCTTCTCTCGAATTGGAAAGTAGCTCATCACATAAATCAGTTCCAGTGATGCCTACACTAACTAGAGAGGAAACTAATGATAATGATCATGAAACTTCAAATCAAGTTACTATTGAACCTTGTAGGTCAACCAGAATGTTCCGCACCTGAGTGGTACGGTAATCCTGTTCTGTAAGTCATGTTACTAGACCATGACAAATCTACGAACTATGAGGAAGCTATGATGAGCCCAGATTCCAATAAATGGCTTGAGGCCATGAAATCTTAGATAGGATCCATGTATGAGAACAAAGTGTGGCCTTTGGTTGACTTGCTCGATGATCGGCAAGCCATAGAGAATAAATGGATCTTCAATAAGAAGATTGACGCTGATGGTAATGTTACTGTCTACAAAGCTCGACTTGTTGCGAAAGTTTTTTGACAAGTTCAAGGAGTTGACTACGATGAGACTTTTTCACCCGTAGCGATGCTTAAGTCTGTCTGAATCATGTTAGCAATTGCCGCATTTTATGATTATGAAATCCGGCAAATAGAGGTCAAAACTGCATTCCTTAATGGATTTTTCAAAGAAGAGTTGTATATGATGCAACCAGAAGGTTTTGTCGATCCTAAAGGTGCTAACAAAGTGTGCAAACTCCAGCGATCCATCTATGGACTGGTGTGGGCATCTCAGAGTTGGAATATACACTTTGATAAGATGATCAAAGTATATGGTATTTACAAGAAAGTGAGTGGGAGCTTTGTAGCATTTCTAATATTATATGTAGATGACATATTGTTGATTGGAAATGATATAGAATTTCTGGATAGCATAAAAGGATACTTGAATAAAAGTTTTTCAATGAAAGACCTCGGTGAAGCTACTTATATATTGGGCATTAAGATCTATAGAGATAGATCAAGACGCTTAATTAGACTTTCACAAAGCACATACCTTGATAAAGTTTTGAAGAAGTTCAAAATCGAGCAGTCAAAGAAAGGGTTCTTGCATGTATTACAGGGTGTGAAGTTGAGTCAGACTCAATGCCCGACCACGACAGAAGATAGAGAAAGAATGAAGGGGGGTAAAATAGTGATCCAGGAGTAGATCACTAGACAACAGTCAAAATTATCCTTAGGTACCTAAATAGGACTAAGGAAATGTTTCTCGGTTATGGAGGTGACAAAGAGTTCGTCGTAAAGGGTTACATCGATGCAAGCTTCGACACTGATCCGGATGACTCTGAGTCTCAATCTGGATACATATTGAAAGTGGGAGCAATTAGCTAGAGTAGCTCCATACAAAGCATTGTAGACATAGAAATTTGCAAAATACATATGGATCTGAATGTGGCAGACCTGTTGGCTAAACTTCTCTCACAAGCAAAACATGATCACACCTTAGTACTCTTTGGGTATTAATCACATAGCGATGTGAACTAGATTGTTAACTCTAGTAAACCATTCGGGTGTTGGTCACATGGCGATGTGAACTATGGGTGTTATTCACACAAAGATGTTAAATATTGGTGTTAAATCACATGGCGATGTGAACTAGATTATTGACTCTAGTGCAAGTGGAAGACTGGAGGAAATATGCCCTAGAGACAATAATAAAGTTGTTATTTTATATTTCCTTATATCATGATAAATGTTTATTATTCATGCTGGAATTGTATTAACCAGAAACTTGATATATGTGTGGATACATAGACAAAACACGCTGTATCTAGTAAGCCTCTACTAGACTAGCTCGTTAATCAAAGATGGTTAAGTTTCCTAACCATAGACATGTGTTGTCATTTGATGAATGAGATCACATCATTAGGAGAATGATGTGATGGACAAGACACATCCGCTAGCTTAGCATATTGATCGTTCAGTTTTATTGCTATAGCTTTCTTCATGTCGTATATATACATATTCCTTTGACTATGAGATTATGCAACTCCTGGATACCGGAGGAATACCTTGTGTGCTATCAAACGTCACAACGTAATTGGGTGATTATAAAGACGCTCTACAAGTATCTCCGAAGGTGTTTGTTGGGTTGGCACAAATCGAGATTAGGATTTGTCACTCCGAGTATCGGAGAGGTATCTCTAGGCCCTCTCAGTAATACACATCATAAGAAGCCTTGCAAGCAATGTGAATAATGAGTTAGTTGCGGGATGATGTATTACAAAACGAGTAAAGATACTTGCCGGTAACGAGATTGAACTAGGTATGAAGATACGGACGACCGAATCTCGGGCAAGTAACATACTGATGACAAAGGGAATAACGTATGTTGTCATTACGGTACGACTGACAAAGACCTTCGTAGAATAGGTGGGAACCAATATGAGCATCCAGGTTCCGCTATTGGTTATTGACCGGAGAGGTGTCTCGGTCATGTCTACATAGTTCTGGAACCCATAGGGTCCGCACACTTAACGTTCGATGACGATTTTGTATTATATGAGTTATGTGATTTGGTGACCGAATGTTGTTCATAGTCTCGGATGAGATCATGGACATGGCGAGGAGTCTCAAAATGGCCGAGAGGTAAATATTCATATATAGGACGATGATATTCGGACAACGGAAGTGTCCCGGGGGTACCGGGCACATATCGGGTCACCGAAAGGGGTTCCGAGCATCCCCCCGGCAACTACATGCGGCTAATGGGCCAAGAAGGGGACAGACCAGCCCCTAGGGGGCTGGTGCACCCCATGCAGGCCGAAATAGGGGGGAAGGAAAGAGGGGAAGAGAGAAAGGAAGGGGAGCAATTCGGCCTCCCCCTTTCTTCTCTCCTCCCTTCTCCTTCCTTCCCCCTCCGGATGAATATGGAAGGGGGGAGGCCGAATTGGGTGGCACCCAAGTAGGATTCCTCCTACTTGGGGCGCCCCCTTGGCTGCCTCTCCTCCCCTCCAACCTATATATATGAGGGGGGCACCGCTAGAACACAGATCAACAGTTGGTAGCCATGTGCGGCGCCCCCCTCCACAGTTTACGCCTCCGGTCATATTGTCGTAGTGCTTAGGCGAAGCCTTGCGCGGATCACTTCACCATCACCATCACCACGCCGTCGTGCTGACGTAACTCTCCCTCGACACTTTGCTGGATCAAGAGTTAGAGGGACGTCATCGAGCTGAACGTGTGCAGAACTCAGAGGTGTCGTACGTTCGGTGCTTGATCGGTCAGAACGAGAGGAAGTTCGACTACATCAACCGCGTTGTCAAACGCTTCCGCTTTCGGTCTACGAGGGTACATGGACACACTCTCCCCCTCTCGTTGCTATGCATCTCCTAGATAGATCTTGCGTGAGTGTAGGATTTTTTTGAAAAGGCATGCTACGTTCCCCAACACAACGTTCCCCCACCCGGCGGCCATCTTCGCCTGGTCAGGGCGGAGAAGGAGCCAACGACGTCGCTAGTCATCATCAAGCAGGAGCACCTCAACATGGCCACCAATGAGGAGACCGGCCTCAAATGGACGCGGGACAACTACGTCCGGGAGGAGATGGAGCGCCAACGCCGCGCCCTCAAGGAGATCGCCACTCGGCGCCGCGGCCGCGACGAGGGCGGCATCGTCATCCTCGACGACAACGACGAGGAGGTGCCCGGGCCGTCCAACCCTGTCCACCATGGTGACCTAGGGCAGGGCTGCAGCAAGGATGGCAGCGGTGTGCAGGACAACGACGACGATGACGGCGACGACTACACCAACTTCTACAGGCTCCTCGGCATGTAGAAGTCTCAAGGCGGCGGTGATACGTCTCCAACATATCTATAATTTATGAAGTATTCATGCTGTTATATTATCATTCTTGGATGTTTTACAATCATTTTAGCAACTTTATATCATTTTTTGTGACTAACCTATTGACCCTGTGCCCGGTGCCAGTTGTTGTTTTTTGCTTGTTTTTTACATCGGAGGAAATCAATATCAAACGGAGTCCAAACATCGCGAAACTTTTTGTGGATTTTTTATGGACCAAAAGACACCCAATGGGCCAAAGCGGCACCTGGGGGGTGCCCCGAGGGGGCACAACCCACCAGGGCGCGCCTGGGGGCCCAGGCGCGCCCAGGTGGGTTGTGCCCACCTCGGTGGCCTCCCGTACCCCCTCTTTGCCCAATAAATAGTCAAATATTCCAAAAACCCTCGGGGTAACCCTAGATCAGAAGTTCCACCGCCGCAAGGCTCTGTAGCCACGAGAAACCAATCTAAACCCCGTTCCGGCACTCCGTCGGAGGGGGAATCATCACCGGTGGCCATCTTCATCATCCCGGCGGCTACCACGATGAGGAGGGAGTAGTCCACCCTCAGGGCTGAGGGTTTGTACCAGTAGCTATGTGTTTATTCTCTCTCTCTCTCTCTCGTGTTCTTGATGTCACGATCTTGATGCATCGGGGGCTTTGTTAATATAGTTGGATCATATGGTGTTTCCCCCTCTCTATCTTGTTGTTATGAATTGAGTTTTCCCTTTGAGATTTCGTTTTATTGGATTGAATACTTTTATGGATTTGAGAACACTTGATATATGTCTTGCATATGAATACTCAGGTGACAATGGGGTATTATTTTGATTCACTTGATATATATATTTTGGCACTCAACTCGCGGATTCCCGAGGTGACATTGGGGTAATCTACGCATAGGGGTTGATGCATGTTCTTGTCTTTGTTTCTTCGGTAGAAATCTTGGGGCACTCTTTGAGGTTCTTTGTGTTGGATTGAGTATTATGAATCTGAAATTATTTGGTGTTATTTTTGTACGAACTCTTGGATAGATCGATTGGAAAGAATAGCTTCGAGGTGGTTTCGTACCCTACAAATGATTTCGTCTTATGTTCTCCGCTAGATAAGAACTTTGGAGTGATTCTTCATCGCACGTGAGGGATGGTTATATGATCCAATTATATTAGCATTGTTGAGAGATTGCACTAGCAAAAGTACGGACCCTAGGCCTCATTTTAAAGAATTGCAATACCGTTTGTGCTCACTTTTATCGTTTGCTACCTTGCTGTTTTTATTTATTCAGATTATAAAAATATATTTCTACCATCCATATTACACTTTTATCACCATCTCTTCGCCGAACTAGTGCACCTATACAACAGAAGATTTCTTGTATTTGGTTGCAGGGTTTTTTGAGAGAGACCATCTTCATCCTACACCTCCCACGGATTGATAAACCTTAGGTCATCCACTTGAGGGAAAATTGCTACTGTCCTACAAAACTCTGCGCTTGGAGGCCCAACACGAGTCTACAAGAATAAAGTTGCGTAGTAGCGTCAAGCTCTTTTCTGGCGCCGCTGCCGGGGAGGTGAGTGCTTGAAGGTATATCTTTAGATCTTGCAATTGAATCTTTAGTTTCTTGTTTTATCACTAGTTTGGTCTATAATTAGAAAACTACAAAAAAATGGAGATTGGGTTACCTCAGGTTGTTCTTTATCTTTATAATGTCTATCTTGAGAATAAGGATTCCGATAATTGTGCTCAATTTCTAGAAAAAGAATTCAACAAAATTTATGGCATAAAAACGTTGGATGACGGGCATGATTGCAATATTGCTAGTTTGAATTCTTTGAATATCCATGATGTTAATGATGATTGCATTAGTCATGATAATGATGTCTCCTATAAGAATGCCAATTTTTGCGGAGTGAATTGGGAGTGCAAATGCACACCAAAAAGGGAAAATAGATTTTGTAAGAAGCATAAATATTTAGAAACGGAAAAGTTGCAAGAGAGGCTAGATGATTGTGCTGAAAGATTTATTTTTTTCGCCATCCTTGTGAACTTTGCAATGAACGTGGTCATTTAAATCTCCAATGCAAATTGTTTCATGATCAAATCGTGTCCAAAAATTGTGATAACTTAATTGCTCTTGAGCATCATAAAGAGCCTAGTCTTCTTTTGGGGTATTAAGAAATGAAACATATAACTAAGGGTATTTCAAAATTTAATCTCGAGAGATTTCTTGATTTTGATCTAGAGGAAATTTATATGTTTTGTTTGGTAAATTGCATTGAGAATCCTTATATTGCCAACTATCTAAAGACAAGAAAACAAATAGAATATGAAGGGAGTAATAATGAAAGGGAAAATGTTTCCCAATACCCTCCTAGTGTTTATTATGATGAATCAGGTAACGAGGAGGAGCTTCCTGTCCAATCAATCTCTTCAATAAGAAGCTCAAAAAAATGATTAAACCCATACGTGAGGTGGTGAAGAAGAAAAGGAAAAGAAGAAAGAAAGAGGTAAAAAGGCATCTCTCCCAAATAATGTTGCTCCTATTATTGTTGTGCCTCATGAAAATGAATCAAAAATAATTGTGGAAGATGATGCACTTGATGATGATATTGCTTCTATGTCTTATGGCACAATGTCCGAGAGCACTATTGATGATGATTTTGTTATGCCTATTGCTTGTTGTGACGATTATGATTGGGAAGATAATGATACTTCTTATAATCTTGGAAATCTTTTTGGCACCAAATTGGGAAATCATGATGATAGCAATTGTTATACCGCTGGTGCTATTCATACTATTAATGATGAGAGTGATTATGCTTATGATATGCCAAGCCACAAGCTTGGGGATGCTATGTTTGATGAGAATGACATGTTTGAGAATTTATTTGCTGCAATCAATGTTTGTCCCAAGCTTGGGGATGCTATGTTTAATGAAGATGATCTTTTTAGTACCCCTACTCTGGATGATCAAATTTGCTATGATGACTGCATGCCTCCTATCTATGATAAGAACAAACTAGCTACTTATGATGATTATTGTGATGATACTTATGTTATAAAAAGTAGTGATGATTATATTTATAAAACTTGTCATAGTTATGATTACCCTTTTCCTGAACATTACTCTTTTAATGTGGAAACAATTTATAGTATTCGAGTTTCATATGATACTCCCACCATTGTGAATGAGAAGACATTTTCTTATGTGGAGAGTAATAAAATTTCTATGCTTGTGGATCATGAAAAGAATGTTTTATGTGATGGTTATATTTGATGAATCTATTCATGATGCTACTTAAAATTATTATGAGAGAGGAACTTATGATTCATGACGCTCTCTTTATGTTTCAATTCTTATCTTTTATGCGAGCATCATTGAAATCATCATGCCTAGCTAAAAGGCATTAAAGAAAAGTGCTTGTTGGGAGACAACCCAACACTTTTACCTAGTGTTTTGTGTGTTTTAACATGATTAGGCTACTGTAGTGATCATGTTTTATTGTTTTTGTTTCAGTAACGTGCCAAGTAAGACCTTTGGGATGGTCTATGGTGATAGTTGATTTGATCTTGCTGAAAAACAGAAACTTTTGCGCTCAGGAAAATAATTCTCATTCTTAACATAAGCGTGATAAAATACCGATTCTTTTTACAAAAGATTAATACACAAATTTCCCAGGTTGTCCTATTTTTTCAAAAAAATGGAGTAGCAGAAGTATGGTTGGAGTACAGATTACTACACACTGTTCTGTTTTCGACAGATTCTGTTTTCAATGAATAGTTTGCTTGTTTTCTAGTTTCTATGGCTTATCTTGCTCAATATAAAATTTGGAAATTATATGCTACAGTAGGAATTGTGTGAGAACAATTATGAATCTTGTATTTGACAGTACCAAAAGTGAATGGTTTGCTCTTTATCATACTAACCTATCTCACGAAGTTCCGTTAAATTTTGTGTGATTGCAATTTTCAAATTTTGGGTGAGATATCGATATGAGGAGAATAAGGAGTGACAAGACCCTAATCTTGGGGATGCCCAAAGCACCCCCAAGGTAATATTCAAGTAAATATCCAAGCAACTAAGCTTGGGGATGCCCCGGAAGGCATCCCCTCTTTCATCTCCAACATCATCGGTAACCTTACTTGAGGCTATATTTTTATTCATCACATGATGTGTGTTTTGCTTGGAGCGTCATTTTATTTTGCTAGGATTTGCTTTATGTTCTTTAGAATAATGTTTCGCATCTTTTATTTCATTAAAAATGTCAAGTATAGCCTTTGCCATGCTTATTTTGCAAGTCTATATGTGGCTGTTTGAAAACAGAAAGTTTATCGCTGTTGCAAAAATTCCCTAGAAAATTCAGAATGTGATAAAATGTTGAAACTTTTTGCAAAATAAGCTATGATAAATTTTCTAAAGTGTCGTAAATTTTCAGAATTTTTGGAGTTAAAGAAGTATTGATACTCTTGCATTATTTACAGACTGTACTGTTTTGGCAGATTGCTGTTATGTTTGCATTGTTTGCATATGTTTGCTTGTTTAATGATTCTATTTGAGGATAGGAGTATTAAATATACAGAGGCATTTAGTATGCAATGTTGAATAATATTTTTTGGCGATTTGCTACAGTAGAGAATGATAATGTTTTGCATTGACTTATAATAACTTATCTCACGAGTTCTTGTTGAGTTTTGTGTGGATGAAGTTTTTGAGATTTAGGAGAACCGTGATATGAAAGGAATTAAGGAGACACAAAAGCTCAAGCTTGGGGATTCCCAAGGCACCCAAGATAATATTTCAAGAAGTCTCAAGAATCTGAGCTTGGGGATGCCCCAGTAGGCATCCCACCTTTCTTCTTCAACAATTATCGGTTAGTATCGGTTGAGCCTAAGTTTCTGCTTCTTCACATGATGTGTGCTATTCTTGAAATGTAATTTTGTTTTGTTTTTCTTTCTATTTTAATAAAATACTTAGATCTTAAACTTTTAAATAAGAGAGAGTCCTCAAATAGCTACCCATTTACATAACTACTCGCTTGATCTTCACTTATATCTTTTTGGAGTAGCTTGTCATTTACTCTTGTGCTTCACTTATATTCTATGAGTAAATTGTTGAATGAATTGAATATCATGAAGTTGAAATTATATGTTCATATCATGCCTAGTGGTAGCTTCACATTGGGTTTAGAATCTTTTGAAGCTTGACAATCACAATATTGGTCATACAAGCAATTCCTGACTGATTACCATAAGGAAGAGAACTTTCACATGCAAAAACACTATCTTGGAAATATTTTGTGATTGTGAGTCCCCATTAAAATATTATATGCCAAAATTGTTGACCTTGGACAAGGAAGACAATGTAATGGTTTATGTTTGTTCATATTCACATAGAAGTTATATTGTCATAGATCCTTCAACATGTGGTGCTTGCCCCCCATCTTTGATAGCCAAAAATTCCGCACCAAGTAGAGAAACTACTTGTGCATCAAAAAACCCTTAGACCCAAATCCTATTTTCAAGAGTCCACCATACCTACCTAAGGATTGGGTAAGATCCTTCAAGTAAGTTGTCATAGGTGCAATAAGGCAATAAAAATTGCTTCTAAAAGTGTTAGATCATTTAGTGTAAGATAAAATTGAGCATTGTACGAACTTGTGATGGCAAAGAATAAAAGCAACAGACTGCATAATAAAGGTTGCTATCATAAGGGGCAATATAACGTGACGTTCTTTTGCACTAAGGGGTTGAGCATACAAACAAAAAGTGCATCGCAACCTCTGCTTCCCTCTGCGAAGGGCCTACCTTTTACTTTTATGTATTTACTTTCATGCAAGAGTCAAAGTTTTTCTCTCTATTCCTTTTTATTTTTCTCTTTTGGCAAGCATCATGTGGTGAGAATAGATCTAGGCACATATATCCAGTTGGATATGGGTAGCATGAGTTATTATTGTTGACATTACCCTTGAGGTGAATACGTTGGGAGGCGAAATTATAAGCCCCTATCTTTCTATGTGTCCGATTGAAACGTTTTGCTCATGTGTATGCGGTGAGTGTTAGCAATCATAGAAGACTATATGATGGTTGATTATGTGGAGCTCTTACTTAGACTCTGTTGAATAAGTTGAATTGCAACTGCTTGGTGACTGAGAACATAGGTTGTTGAGTTTCAAGAGAATTCGTTGTTTGAACCTTAACATGTGAATTGGTTGCTACTTTAACATGATAAGTCTTATAGAAAAGAATTGTTGTTATGATGCTAGGAAAAGTGATTGAAATTGTCATTTATCAAACTTGTGCACTTTGCTAGCATTCACACTTCATAAATTATTTATTTTATCATTTACCTACTCGACGACGAGTAGGAATAAAGCTTGGGGATGCTGATACGTCTCCAACATATCTATAATTTATGAGAAGTATTCATTCTGTTATATTATCATTCTTGGATGTTTTACAATCATTTTATAGCAACTTTATACCATTTTTTGGGACTAACCTATTGACCAAGTGCCCAGTGTTAGTTGCTGTTTTTTGCTTATTTTTTACATCACAGGAAATCAATATCAAACGGAGTCCAAATACCGCGAAACTTTTTGTGGTTTTTTTATGGACTAGAAGACATCCAATGGGCCAGAGCAGCACCTTGGGGGTGCCTTGAGGGGGGCACAACCCCCCAGGCGTGCCCAGGTGGGTTGTGCCCACCTCGATGGCCTCCCATACCCCTCTTTGCCCTATAAATAGTCAAATATTCCAAAAACCCTCGGGGTAACCCTAGATCAGAAGTTCCGCCGCTGCAAGGCTCTGTATCCACGAGAAACCAATCTAGACCCTGTTCCAGCACTCCATTGGAGGGGGCAATCATCACCGGTGGCCATCTTCATCATCCCGACGGCTACCACGATGAGGAGGGAGTAGTCCACCCTCGGGATTAAGGGGTTTTACCAGTAGCTATGTGTTTAATCTCTCTCTCTCTCATGTTCTTGATGGCACGATCTTGATGTATCAGGGGCTTTGTTAATATAGTTGGATCACATGGTGTTTTCCCCTCTCTATCTTGTTGTGATGAATTGAGTTTTCCCTTTGAGATTTCGTTTTATCAGATTGAATACTTTTATGGATTTGAGAACACTTGATATATGTCTTGCATATGAATACCCATGGTGACAATGGGGTATTATTTTCATTCACTTGATATATGTTTTGGCACTCAACTCGCGGATTCCCGAGGTGACATTGGGGTAATCTACGCATAGGGTTTGATGCACGTTCTTGTCTTTGTTTCTCCAATAGAAATCTTGGGGCACTCTTTGAGGTTCTTTGTGTTGGATTGAGTATTATTAATCTGAAATTATTTGGTGTTATTTTAGTAAGAACTCTTGGATAGATCGATATGAAATAATAGCTTTGATGTGGTTTCGTACCTTAGAAATGATTTCTTCTTATGTTCTCCGCTAGATAAGAACTTTGGAGTGATTCTTCATCGCACATGAGGGATGGTAATATGATCCAATTATATTAGCATTGTTGAGAGATTGCACTAGCGAAAGTACAGACCCTAGGCCTCATTTTCAAGAATTGCAATACTGTTTGTGCTCACTTTTATCGTTTGATACCTTACTGTTTTTATTTATTCAGATTGTAAAAATATACTTCTACCATCCATATTACACTTTTATCACCATCTCTTCGTCGAACTACTGCACCTATAAAATTTTCCATTGTATTAGGTGTGTTGGGGACACAAGAGATTTCTTGTATTTGGTTACAGGGTTCTTTGAGAGATACCATCTGTTGGGGAACGCAGTATTTCAAAAAAATTCCTATGATCACGCAAGATCTATCTAGGAGATGCATATCAACGGGAGGGGAGAGTGTGTCTACGTACCCTCGTAGACCGAAAGCGGAACCGTTTAGTAACGCGGTTGATGTAGTCAAACGTCTTTGCGATCCAACCGATCAAGTACCAAACGCATGGCACCTCCGTGATCTGCACACGTTCAACTCAGCGACGTCCCTCGAACTCTAGATCCAGCTGAGGCCGAGGGAGAGTTTCATCAGCACAACGGCATGATGACGGTGATGATGAAGTTACCGACGCAGGGCTTCGCCTAAGGACTACGACAATATGACCGAGGTGGAAATCTCTGGAGGTGGGCATAATCTCATAGTCATAGGAACATGTATAAGCCATGAAGAAAGCAATAGCAATAAACTAAACGATCATAGTGCTAAGCTAACGGATGGGTCTTGTCCATCACATCATTCTCTAATGATGTGATCCTGTTCATCAAATGATAACACATGTCTATGGCTAGGAAACTTAACCATCTTTGATTAACGAGCTAGTCTAGTAGAGGCATACTGGGGACACTCTGTTTGTCTATGTATTCACACATGTACTAAGTTTTCGGTTAATACAATTCTAGCATGAATAATAAACATTTATCATGATATAAGGAAATATAAATAACAACTTTATTATTGCCTCTAGGGCATATTTCCTTCAGTCTCCCACTTGCACTAGAGTCAATAATCTAGTTCACATCGTCATGTGATTTAACACCAATAGTTCACATCTTTATGTGATTAGTTCACATCGCCATGTGACTAATACCCAAAGGGTTTTACTAGAGTCAAGAATCTAGTTCACATCGCTATGTGATTAACACCCAAAGAGTACTAAGGTGTGATCATGTTTTGCTTGTGAGAGAAGCTTAGTCAATGAGTCTGTCACATTCAGAGCCGTATGTATTTTGCGAATTTTCTATGTCTACAATGCTCTACATGGAGCTACTCTAGCTAGTTGCTCCCACTTTCAATATGTATCCATATTGAGACTCAGGTCATCTGGATCGGTGTAAAAGCTTGCATCAACATAACTCTTTACGACGAACTCTTTATCACCTCCATAACCGAGAAACATATCGTTATTCTACTAAGGATAACTTTGACCGCTGTCCAGTTATCCACTCATGGATCACTATTGTACCCTCTTGCCAAACTCATGGTGAGGTACACAATAGGTATGGTACACAGCATAGCATACTTTATAGAACCTATGAATTCAGGCATAGGGAATGACTTTTCATTCTCTTTCTATTTTCTGTCGTGGTCGGGTTTTGAGTCTTTACTCAACTTCACACCTTGCAACATAGGCAATAACTCCTTCTTTGACTGTTTCATTTTGAACTACATCAAAATCTTGTCAAGGTATGTACTCATTGAAAAAAAACTTATCAAGCATCTTGATCTATCTCTATAGATATTGATGCTCAATATGTAAGCAGCATCACCGAGGTCTTTATTTTAAAAACTCCTTTCAAACACTCCTTTATGCTTTCCAGAAAATTCTACATTATTTCCGATCAACAATATGTCATTCACATATACTTATCAGAAAGGTTGTAGTACTCCCACTCACTTTCTTGTAAATACAGGCTTCACCGCAAATGTGTATAAAACTATATGCTTTGATCAACTCATCAAAGCGTATATTCCAACTCCGAGATGCTTGCACCAGTCCATAGATGGATTGTTGGAGCTTGCACACTTTGTTAGAACCTTTAGGATTGAGAAAACCTTCTGGTTGCATCATATACAACTCTTCTTTAATAAATCTATTAAGGAATGCAGTTTTGACATCCATTTGCCAGATTTCATAAAATGCGGCAATTGCTAACATGATTCGGACAGACTCTAAGCATCGATACGAGTGAAAAAATCTCATCGTAGTCAACATCTTGAACTTGTCGAAAACCTTTTGCGACAATTCAATTGTTCTCATACATGGACCCCATCTCAGATTTCATGGCTTCAAGCCATTTCACAGAATCTAGGCTCATCATCGCTTCCTCATAGTTTGTAGGTTCGTCATGGTCAAGTAACATGACCTCCAGAATAGGATTACTGTACCACTCTGGGGCAGATTGTACTCTGGTTGACCTACGAGGTTCGGTAGTAACTTGATCTGAAGTTTCATGATCATCATCATTAGCTTCCTCACTAATTGGTGTAGGAATCACTGGAATTGATTTCTGCGATGAACTACTTTCCAATTCGGGAGAAGGTACAGTTACCTCATCAAGTTCTACTTTCCTCCCACTCACTTCTTTCGAGAGAAACTCCTTCTCTAGAAAGGATCCATTCTTAGTGACGAATATCTTGCCTTTGGATCTGTGATAGAAGGTGTACCCAATAGTTTCTTTTGGGTATCTGAAGACACACTTCTCCGATTTGGGTTCGAGCTTATCAGTTTGAAACTTTTTCACATAAGCATCGCAACCCCAAACTTTAAGAAACGACAACTTGGGTTTCTTGCCAAACCATAGTTCATATGGTGTCGTCTCAACAGATTTTTATGGTGCCCTATTTAACGTGAATGCAGCCGTCTCTAAAGAATAACCCCAAAACTGTAGCGGTAAATCAGTAAGAGACATCATAGATCGCACCATATCTAATAAAGTGCGGTTACGACGTTCAGACACACCATTACGCTGTGGTGTTCCAGGTGATGTGAGTTGCAAAACTATTCCGCATTGTTTCAAATGAAGACCAAACTCATAACTCAAATATTCACCTCCACGATCAGATCGTAGAAACTTAATTTTCTTGTTACGATGATTTTCTACTTCACTCTGAAATTCTTTGAACTTTTCAAATGTTTCAGACTTATGTTTCATTAAGTAGATATACACATATCTGCTCAAATCATCTGTGAAGGTCAGAAAATAACGATACCCGCCGCGAGCATCAACACTCATCGGACCGCATACATCCGTATGTATTATTTCCAACAAGTCCGTTGCTCGCTCCATTGTTCCGGAGAACGGAGTCTTAGTCATCATGCCCATGAGGCATGGTTCGCAAGCATCAAGTGATTCATAATCAAGTGATTCCAAAATCCCATCAGCATGGAGTTTCTTCATGCTTTTTACACCAATATGACCCAAACGGCAGTGCCACAAATAAGTTGCACTATCATTATTAACTTTGCATCTTTTGGCTTCAACATTATGAATATGTGTATAACCACGATCGAGATTCAACAAACTATTCACATTGGGTGTATGACCATTGAAGGTTTTATTCATGTAAAAAGAAAAACAATTATTCTCTGACTTAAATGAATAACCATATTACAATAAACATGATCCAATCATATTCATGCTCAACGCAAACACCAAATAACATTTATTTAGGTTCAACACTAATCCCAAAGGTAGAGGGAGTATGCGATGATGATCTTATCAACCTTGGAATCACTTCCAACACACATCGTTGCCTCACCCTCAACTAGTCTCTGTTCATTTTGTAAATCCTGTTTCGAGTTACTAATCTTAGAAACTGAACCGGTATCAAATACCCTGGGGTTACTATGAACACTAGTAAAGTACACATCAATAACATGTATATCAAATATACCTTTCACTTTGCCATCCTTCTTATCCGCCAAATACTTGGGGCAGTTCCGCTTCCAGTGACCCGTCCCTTTGCAGTAGAAGTACTCAGTTTGAGGCTTATGTCCAGACTTGGGCTTCTTCCCGGGAGTAGCAACTTGCTTGCTATTCTTCTTGAAGTTCCCCTTCTTCCCTTTGTCTTTTTTCTTGAAACTAGTGGTCTTGTTAACCATCAACACTTGATGCTGCTTTTGTTTTCTACCTCCGCGGCCTTTAGCATTGCGAAGAGCTCGGGAATTGTCTTATCCATCCCTTGCATATTATAGTTCGTCACGAAGCTTTTGTAGCTTGGTGGAAGTGATTGGAGAACTCTGTCAATGACACTATCATCAGGAAGATTAACTCCCAGTTGAGTCATGTGGTTGTGGTACCCAGACATTCTGAGTATATGTTCACTGACAGAACTATTCTCCTCCATCTTGCAGCTGTAGAACTTATTGGAGACTTCATATCTCTCAATCCGGGCATTTGCTTTAATTATTAACTTCAACTCCTAGAACATATCATGTGCTCCATGACGTTCAAAACGTCATTGAAGTCCCGGTTCTAAGCCTTAAAGCATGGCACACTGAACTATGGAGTAGTCATCATCTTTACTCTGCCATACGTTCTTAACATCATCAGCAGCATCTGCAGTAGGCCTAGCACCTAGCGGTGCTTCCAGGACATAATTCTTCTGTGCATCAATGAGGATAATCCTCAAGTTACGGACCCAGTCCGTGTAGTTGCTACCATCATCTTTCAACTTAGCTTTCAATGGGAACACATTAAAATTCAGGAGCAGTAGCACGGGCCATTTATCTACAACAACATAGACATGCAAAATACTATCAGGTACTAAGTTCATGATAAATTAAAGTTCAATTAATCATATTACTTACGAACTCCCACTTAGATAGACATCCCTCTAATCATCTAAGTGATCACGTGATCCATATCAACTAAACCATGTCCGATCATCACGTGAGATGGAGTAGTTTTCAATGGTGAACATCTCTATGTTGATCATATCTACTATCTGATTCACGTTCGACCTTTCGGTCTCCAGTGTTCCGAGGCCATATCTACGTATGCTAGGCTCGTCAAGTTTAACCCGAGTATTCTGCATGTGCAAAACTGGCTTGCACCCGTTGGATGTGAACATAGAGCTTATCACACCCGATCATCACGTGGTGTCTCGGCATGATGAACTATCGCAACGGTGCATACTCAGGGAGAAAACTTATACCTTGAAATTTAGTGAGAGATCATCTTATAATGCTACCGCCGTACTAAGCAAAATAAGATGCATAAAGGATAAACATCACATGCAATCAATATAACTGATATGATATGTCCATCATCATCTTGTGCCTTTGATCTCCATCTCCAAAGCACTGTCATGATCACCATCGTCACTGGCTTGACACCTTGATCTCCATCGTAGCAACATTGTCGTCTCACCAACTATTGCTGCTACGACTATCGCTACAGCTTAGTGATAAAGTAAAGCAATTACATGGCGATTGCATTTCATACAATAAAGCGGCAACCATATGGCTCCTGCCAGTTGCCGATAACTGTGTTACAAAACATGATCATATCACACAACAATTTATATAATCATGTCTTGACCATATCACATCACAACATGCCCTGCAAAAACAAGTTAGACGTCCTCTACTTTGTTGTTGAAAGTTTTACGTGGCTGCTACGGGCTTAGCAAGAACCGTTCTTACCTACGCATCAAAAAACCACAATGATTTTTCGTCAAGTGTGTTGTTTTAACCTTCAACAAGGACCGGGCATAGTCACAATCAATTCAACTAAAGCTGGAGAAATAGACACCCACTAGCCACCTGTGTGTGAAGGACGTCGTTAGAACAAGTCTCATGAACACGGTCATGTAATGTCGGTCTGTGCCGCTTCATCCAAGAGTACCGCCGAATCAAAGTATGACATGCTGGTAAGCAGTATGACTATTATCGCCCATAACTCTTTGTGTTCTACTCATGCATATAACATCTAAGCATAGACCTGGCTCGGATGCCACTGTTGGGGAACGTAGTATTTCAAAAAAATCCTACGATCATGCAAGATCTATCGAGGAGATGCATAGCAACGGGAGGGGAGAGTGTGTCTACGTACCCTCGTAGACCGAAAGAGGAAGCGTTTAGTAACACGGTTGATGTAGCCAAACGTCTTTGCGATCCAACCGATCAAGTACCGAACGCACGACACCTCCGTGATGTGCACACGTTCAGCTCGGTGGCGTCCCTCGAACTCTAGATCCAACTGAGGCCGAGGGAGAGTTTCGTCAGCACGACGGCGTGGTGACGGTGATGATGAAGTTACCACGTAGGGCTTCGCCTAAGCACTACGACAATACGACCGAGGTGGAAATATATGGAGGGGGCACCGCACATGGCTAAGAAATCAAATTGTGAGTCTATGGGGTGCCCCCCTCCCCCGTATATAAAGGAGGGGAGGAGGGGGCCGATCGGCCTCAAGGGGCGCGCCCCAAGGGGGGGGGGATCCTACTCCTACTAGGAGTAGGTTCCCCCCTTTCCTAGTCCAACAAGGAGGGGAAGGAAGGAGGAAGGGGAGAGAAGGAAGGAGGGGGCGCTGATACGTCTCCGTCGTATCTATAATTTTTCATTGTTCCATGCCAATATTATACAACTTTCATATACTTTTGGCAACTTTTGTACTATTTTTGGGACTAACATATTGATCTAGTGCCCAGTGCCACTTCCTATTTGTTGCATGTTTTTTGTTTTGCAGAAAATCCATATCAAATGGAGTCTAAACGGGATAAAAACTTACGGAGATTTTTTGGAATATATGTGATTTTTGGGAAGAAGAATCAACGCGAGACGATGCCCGAGGGGGCCACGAGGCAGGGGGGCGCGTCCCTGACCCTCGTGGCCACCCCATAAGGCCGTTGGTGCCCTTCTTTCACCGCAAGAAAGCCAATATCCGGATACAAATCGTGTTAAAATTTCAGCCCAATCGGAGTTACAGATCTCCGAGAATATAAGAAATGGTGAAAGGCCAGAATGTGGAACACGGAAACAGAGAGAGACAGAGAGACAGATCCAATCTCGGAGGGGCTCTCGCCCCTCTGCCGCCATGGAAGCCATGGACCAGAGGGGAAACCCTTCTCCCATCTAGGGAGAAGGTTAAGGAAGAAGAAGGGGACTCTCTCCCCCTCTCTCCCGGTGGCGCCGTTACGCCGTCGGGGCCATCATCGTGTGACGACGATCTACACCAACACCTCTGTCATCTTCACCAACGTCTTCATCACCTTCCCTCATCTATCTACAGCGGTCCACTCTGTTGCAACCTGCTGTACCCTCTACTTGAACATGGTGCTTTATGCTTCATATTATTATCCAATGATGTGTTGCCATCCTATGATGTCTGAGTAGATTTTCGTTGTCCTATCGGTAATTGGTGAATTGCTATGATTTGTTTAATTTGCTTGTGGTTATGTTGCTGTCCTTTGGTGCCCATCATATGAGCGCATGCATGGATCACACCATAGGGTTAGTTGTATGTTGATAGGACTATGTATTGGAGGGCAAGAGTGACAGAAGCTTCAACCTAGCATAGAAATTAATCCATACGGGATTGAAGGGGGACCAATATATCTTAATGCTATGGTTGGGTTTTACCTTAATGAACGTTAGTAGTTGCGGATGCTTTCTAATAGTTCCAATCATAAGTGCATAGAATTCCAAGTCAGGGATGACATGCTAGCAGTGGCCTCTCCCACATAAAACTTGCTATCGGTCTAGTAAAGTAGTCAATTGCTTAGGGACAATTCCGCAACTCCTACCACCACTTTTCCACACTCGCTATACTAACTTTATTGCTACTTTACCTAAAACAGCCCCTAGTTTTTATTTATGTGCTCTTTATATTCTTGCAAACCTATCCCGTTACACCTACAAAGTACTTCTAGTTTCATACTTGTTCTAGGCAAAGCGAACGTTAAGCGTGCGTAGAGTTGTATCGGTGGTTGATAGAACTTGAGGGAATATTTTTTCTACCTTTAGCTCCTCGTTAGGTTCGACACTCTTACTTATAGAAAGAGGCTATAATCGATCCCCTATACTTGTGGGTTATTAGGCGCCGCCCCCACCCCTTGCCCAATTCGGACTGGGGGGCGCGCGCCACCTCCTGGCCGGCCCTCTCTCCTCTAAGGCCCATGGTGGCCCATTAACTTCCGGGGGGAGGGGGGTTCCGGTAACCCTCCGACACTCCGGTTTTATCTGAAACTCTCCGGAACACTCCCGGTGTCCGAATAACATGGTCCAATATATCAATATTTATGTCTCGACCATTTCGAGACTCCTCGTCATGTCCGTGATCACATCCGGGACTCCGAACAACCTTCGGTACATCAAATCACATAACTCATAATACAAATCGTCATCGAACGTTAAGCGTGCAGACCCTACGGGTTCGAGAACTATGTAGACACGACCGAGACACATCTCCGGTCAATAACCAATACCGGAACCTGGATGCTCATATTGGTTCCTACATATTCTACGATGATCTTTATCGGTCAAACCGCACAACAACATACATTGTTCCCTTTGGCATCGGTATGTTACTTGCCCGAGATTCGATCATCGGTATCATCATACCTAGTTCAATCTCGTTACCGACAAGTCTCTTTACTCGTTCCATAATGCATCATCCTGCAATTAACTCATTAGTCACATTGCTTGCAAGACTTATAGTGATGTGCATTACCGAGAGGGCCCAGAGATACCTCTCCAACAATCGGAGTGACAAATCCTAATCTCGATCTATGCCAACTCAACAAACACTATTGGAGACACCTGTAGAGCATATTTATAATCACCCAGTTACATTGTGACTTTGATAGCACACTAAGTGTTCCTTCGGTATTCGGGAATTGCATAATCTCATAGTCATAGGAACATGTATAAGTCATGAAGAAAGCAATAGCAATAAACTAAACGATCATAGTGCTAAGCTAACGGATGGGTCTTGTCCATCACATCATTCTCTAATGATGTGACCCCGTTCATCAAATGACAACACATGTCTATGGCTAGGAAACTTAACCATCTTTGATTAACAAGCTAGTCTAGTAGGGGCATACTAGGGACACTCTATTTGTCTATGTATTCACACATGTACTAAGTTTCTGGTTAATACAATTCTAGCATGAATAATAAACATTTATCATGATATAAGGAAATATAAATAACAACTTTATTATTGCCTCTAGGGCATATTTCCTTCACCATCTTCATCCTACACTTCCCACGGATTGATAAACCTTAGGTCATCCACTTCAGGGAAAATTGCTAATGTCCTACAAAACTCTGCGCTTGTAGGCCCAACACGAGTCTACAAGAATGAAGCTGCATAGTAGACATGAGGCGGCGGCGTAGTAGTAGTTTTTAGTTTAGTTTTAAAATTATGTTTTGAGTTTGTATAAATATCAATGAAAATGCCTTAATTTTCTCCAAATTTGTGTCATTTTGTACGAAGTTTGGCCAAATTTGGTTTTCAAAAAGCGGCGTCTGGGCCAGCTTGGGGCGGCGGTTGGGAACCCGACCGCCCCCATGCCGATTCTATCGTCGGTTGGTCCCAAGGTGGCGTATTTCAAGCCCCTGGGGGCGCCGAACGGCTTGAGATGCTCTAAGTGTCGTTCCTTTAGTACCAAGTTTTACTAAATCGGTGACACTTATTTTGAGACGGAGGGGGTAATTGTTGAGAATTGTTCCATGGAAAATATTTTTTTTCTACGCACACGCGATGATCTATCCATGGAGATGCATAGCAACAAGGGGGAGAGTATGTTTACGTACCCTCGTAGACCGTAAGCGGAAACGTTTCGCAACGCGACTGATGTAGTCGAACTTCTTCTCACGTCAACCGATCAAGTACCGAGCGCGCGACACCTCCGCATTCTGCACACATTCAGCTCGGTGACGTCCCTCGCCTTCTTGATCCAGCAAGTCGTCGAGGTAGTAGATGAGTTTCGTCAGCATGACGGCGTGGTGATGGTGATGGTGAAGTGATCCTCGTAGGGCTTCGCCTAAGCACTACGAAAATATGACCGGGGGTGTAAACGGTGGAGGGGGATGCCACACACGGCTAACAATTGATCTGGTGTGTGCTAGGAGCCCCCCATATATATATATATGTGTGTGTGTGTGTGTGTGTGTGTGTGTGGGAGGGGAGGGGAGACGCTAGGAGGCGCCCCAAGTAGGACCGAGTCCTACTTGGGCTCGTCCCAAGCCGTGCGACCCTGCCATGTATATCAGAGGGGGAAGAAAAGAGGGGGAGGGGAGAAGGAAGGGGGGATCCTATTCCCTTTCTTTCCTTTCCTCCTTCCCCTTTCCTTCTCCACCTTGGACGGCCCATATGGGGGGCACACCAGCCCCTTGTGGCTGGTGCGTTTCCCCTCTTGGCCCATAAGGCCCATATCTTTTGTCAGGGGTGCCCGAAACCCCTTCCGGTGATCCGATATGTACCCGATACCCCCCGGAACACTTCCGGTGTCCGAATACCATCGTCCTATATACCAATATTTACCTCTCGACCATTTCGAGACTCCTCGTCATGTCCATGATCTCATCCGGGACACCGAACAACATTCGGTCACCAAATCACATAACTCATATAATACTATATCGTCACCGAACGTTAAGCGTGCGGACCCTACGGGTTCAATAACTATGTAGGTATGACCGATACACCTCTCCGGTCAATAACCAATAGCAGAACCTGGATGCCCATATTGGCTCCTACATACGTAATTCCCTTTATCCATCGGTATGTTACTTGCCCAAGATTCAATCGTCGGTATCTTCATACCTAGTTCAATCTCATTACCGGAAAGTCTCTTTACTCGTTCCGTAATACATCACCTTGTGACGTGTATTTGATACGTCTCCAACGTATCTATAATTTTTGATTGTTCCATGTTGTTATATTATCATTCTTGGATGTTTTATAATCATTTATAGTCATTTTATATCATTTTTGGTACTAACCTATTGACATAGTGCCAAGTGCCAGTTGCTATTTTTCGCATGTATTTTACATCGTAGGAAATCAATACCAAACGGAGTCCAAACGCAGCGAATCTTTTTATGGATTTTTTATGGACCGGAAGACATCCAGTGGGCCGAAGAAGCACCTGGGGGGGGGGGGGGCTCCGACCCACCATGGCGTGCCTGGAGGCCCAGGCGCGCCCTGGTGGGTTGTGCCCACCTCGGGTGCCCCCAGACCACCTCTTTACTCTATAAATACCACAATATACCAGAAACCCTAGGGGAGTCGACGAAAATTAACTCCAGCCACTGCAAGTTCCAGAAACACCAGATCCAATATAGACACCATCACGGAGGGGTTCATCATGTCCATTGGTGCCGCCGCTCCGATGATACATGCGTAGTCTTTTGTAGACCTACGTGTGACGCTCGGATAATTATGCTACAGTAACCCTCTCCTAATGATTCCACGTCACCACGGTTACTAATGTTAATCTCACGGTGATTCAAATCCCGCTCGAATTTAAATTCAAAATCGAGTCAAACCGTAAAGTTTTCAGATGATAAAACTAAAATGTTTTGGATGTGACAAATAATTCATAAGTAATATTGGTGGAGAAACCAACCTCTTTGAAAGTGTTTGATTGCCCTAAAGTAAACAAAACAATAGGAAAACAATTAATTAAATGTCTTTTCCAATTAATAAAATATTAAAATATTTTATCTAGTTGCCCAAGTTTTTGTGGCATTAGAATATGTAGTAACACTATTTTAGAAACTAATTTTATATTTTATAAAACTATAGTAAATAGAAAATAAATAAAAAGAGCAGACAAAACAGAAAAGTAAAATAAAACAAAAGGTAAACGTCTGGCCCAACTGGGCTTTAGCCCAGCCGGCCCACCCGCGCCCCTGGCCTATATGGCCTGCAGTACCCAACCCTAGCTCGACCAACACCCCACAACCCCCACTCCACCTCGCTCTCTTCCCCCCCAAACTGGATCGAGATCAAGGGCTCGCCTCGGTGCTCGATGACGCCGCAGCCCGGATCGCCCACCTCGCCGGACGCCATCGTCGCCTCCTACCCTGCGTCGAACCGTCCCCTCGTCCTCCCCACGCCCCGCTGCCCTAGTCCCTACGCCCTCCGGTGAGGCCCCCGACCGCTCCTTCCGCTCGCCCCTGCTCCTGCTACTGCTGCTCCTCCCCTTGCAGCCGCCCGCTACGCCGCTCGCCGTCGCCTGCGGCCGCCACTACGCCGTTCCCGAAGCCTCTCCCGCCCGTCCACACGCGCTCGCGCCGCCCACTATGGTGCTCAACGCTCCCGCGTTCCCCCTGCCCCACACGCACGCATCGGCCTCGTCGCGACCCAGGCTGGCTGCGCCCGGGGATGGCACCCATGCACATGCATGTCCTGCACCCCGTGCTGTACCCCTACACCGCATCGCCTCCGCATCACCGCTGGCGCCCCGACCACCCCACGTCGCCGTGCGTGCCGTCCTCCCTCTGCCTTGCGTGCCTTGCTACCTCTTGAGCACTGCGTTGGTTTTCCCTTGAAGAGGAAAGGGTGGTGCAGTAAAGCAGTGTAAGTATTTCCCTCGGTTTTTGAGAACCAAGGTATCAATCCAGTAGGAGACCACGCGCGAGTCACCTCGTACCTACACAAACAAATAAGAACCTTGCAACCAACACGATAAAGGGGTTGTCAATCCCTTCACGGCCACTTGCAAGAGTGAGATCTGATAGAGATGATAATAATAAGATAAGTATTTTTGGTACTTTTATGATATAGATTGAAAGTAAAAGATAGCAAAATAAAGTAGATGGGAAACTTATATGATGGAGAATAGACCCGGGGCCATAGGTTTCACTAGTGGCTTCTCTCAAGATAGCATACTTATTACCGTGGGTCATAAACAAATTACCGTCGAGCAATTGATAGAAAAGCGAACAATTATGAGAATATCTAGCCATGATCATGTATATAGGCATCACATCCGTGACAAGTAGACCGAAACAATTCTGCATCTACTACTATTACTCCACACATCGACCGCTATCCAGCATGCATCTAGAGTATTATGTTCATAAGAACAGAGTAACACCTTAAGTAAGATGACATGATGTAGAGGGATAAACTAATGCAATATGATGTAAACCCCATCTTTTTATCCTCGATGGAAACAATACAATACATGTCGTTTCCCTTTCTGTCACTGGGATCGAGCACCGTAAGATTGAACCCAAAGCTAAGCACTTCTCCCATTGCAAGAAAGATCAATCTAGTAGGCCAAACCAAACTGATAATTTGAAGAGACTTGCAAAGATAAACCAATCATACATAAATGAATTTAGAGAAGATTCAAATATTGTTCATAGATAAACTTGATCATAAACCCACAATTCATCGGATCTCAACGAACACACCGCAAAAGAGGATTACATCGAATAGATCTCCAAGAGAATCGAGGAGAACTTTGTATTGAGATCCAAAGAGAGAAAAGAAGCCATCTGATACTAGCTATGGACCCGAAGGTCTAAGGTAAACTACTCACACATCATCGAAGAGGCCATGGAGTTGATGTAGAGGCCCTCCGTGATCGATGCCCCCTCCAGCGGAGCTCTGGACAAGGCCTCAAGATGGGATCTCTTGGGTACAGAAGGTTGCGGCGGTGGAATTAGGTTTCCGTGGTGCTCCTGGATGTTTGCGGGGTATATGGATATATATAGGAGGAAGAAGTAGGTCGGTGGAGCAACGAGGGGCCCACGAGGGTGGAGGGCGCGCCCAGGGAGGCGCCCCCTGCCTCGTGGCCTCCTCAATTGTTTCTTGACGTCCACTCCAAGTCTCCTGGATCACGTTTGTTCCAAAAATAACGCTCCAGAGGGTTTCATTCTGTCTGGACTCCGTTTGATATTCCTTTTCGGCGAAACACTAAAATAGGCAAAAAACAATTTGGGCTGGGCCTCCAGCTAATAGGTTAGTCCCAAAAATAATATAAAAGTGTAAAAATAAGCCGATTAACATCCAAAACAGATAATATAATAGCATGGAACAATCAAAAATTATAGATACGTTGGAGACGTATCAGCATCCCCAAGCTTAATTCCTGCTCGTCCTCGAGTAGGTAAATGATAAAAACGGAATTTTTTATGTGGAATGCTTCCTAACATATTTCTCAATGTATTTTTTCTTTATTGTGGCATGAATGTTCAGATCCAAAAGATTCAAGATAAAAGTTTAATATTGACATAGAAATAATAATACTTCAAGCATACTAACTAAGCAATCATGTCTTCTCAAAATAACATGGCCAAAGGAAGTTATCCCTACAAAATCATTTAGTCTGGCTATGCTCTATCTTCATCACACAAAATATTAAATCATGCACAATCCCAATGACAAGCCAAGCAATTGTTTCATACTTTTGATGTTCTCAAACTTTTTCAATCTTCACGCAATATATGAGCGTGAGCCATGGATATAGCACTATGGTGGAATAGAATGGTGGTTGTGGAGAAGACAAAAAAGGAGAAGATAGTCTCACATCAACTAGGCGTATCAATGGGCTATGGAGATGCCCATCAATAGATATCAATGTGAGTGAGTAGGGATTGCCATGCAACGGATGCACTAGAGCTATAAGTGTATGAAAGCTCAACAAAAGAAACTAAGTGGGTGTGCGTCCAACTTGCTTGCTCACGAAGACCTAGGGCAATTTGAGGAAGCCCATCATTGGAATATACAAGCCAAGTTCTATAATGTAAAATTCCCACTAGTTTATGAAAGTGACAACATAAGAGACTTCTATCATGAAGATCATGGTGCTACTTTGAAGCACAAACGTGGAAAAGGGATAGTAACATTGTCCCTTCTCTCTTTTTCTCTCATTTAATTTTTTTATTTGGGCCTTTTTTTGGCCTCTTTTTTTCGTCCGGAGTCTCATCCCGACTTGTGGGGGAATCATAGTCTCCATCATCCTTTCCTCACTGAGACAATTCTCTAATAATGATGATCATCACACTTTTTTTTACTTACAACTCAAGAATTACAAGTCAATACTTAGAACAAAATATGACTCTATGTGAATGCCTCCGTCAGTGTACCAGGATATGCAATGAATCAAGAGTGACATGTATGAAAGAATTATGAACGATGGCTTTGCCACAAATACGATGTAAACTACATAATCATGCAAAGAAATATGACAATAATGAAGCGTGTCATAACAGACAGAAAAGTGGAAAGTTGCATGGCAATATATCTCGGAATGGCGATGGAAATGCCATAATAGGTAGGTATGGTGGCTGTTTTCAGGAAGGTATATGGTGGGTGTATGATACCGGTGAAAGGTGCGCGGTAATAGAGAGGCTAGCAATTGTGAAAGGGTGAGGGTGCGTATAATACATGGACTCAACATTAGTCATAAAGAACTCACATACTTATTGCAAAAATCTATTAGTTATCAAAACAAAGTACTATGCGCATGCTCCTAGGGGGATAGATTGGAGGAAAAGACCATCGCTCGTCCCCGACCGCCACGCATAAGGAAGGCAATCAATAAGTAAATCATGCTCTGACTTCATCACATAACGGTTCACCATACGTGCATGCTACGGGAATCACAAACTTCAACACACGTATTTCTCAAGTTCACAACTACTCAACTAGCATGACTCTAATATCACCATCTCCATATCTCAAAACAATCATCAAGTATCAAACTTCTCATAGTATTCAATGCACTTATATGAAAGTTTTTATTATACCTAAAAGCAAATTGCCATGTTGTTCTAAAGGACTCTAAAAATAATACAAGTGAAGCATTAGAGATCAATTATTTCTATAAAATAGAACCACCATCGTGCTCTAAAAGATATAAGTGAAGCACTGGAGCAAAAACTATATAGCTCAAAAGATATAAGTGAAGCACATAGAGTATTCTAATAAATTCTAATTCATGTGTGTCTCTCTCAAAAGGTGTGTACAACAAGGATGATTGTGGTAAACTAAAAAGGAAAGACTCAAATCATAGAAGACGCTCCAAGCAAAATACATATCATGTGGCGAATAAAAATATAGCTCCAAGTAAAGTTACCGATGAACGAAGACAAAAGAGGGGGTGCCTTCCGGGGCATCCCCAAGCTTAGGATTTTTGGTGTCCTTGTATTTTACCTTGGGGTGCCATGGGCATCCCCAAGCTTAGGCTGTTGCCACTCCTTGTTCCATAATCCATCAAATCTTTACCCAAAACTTGAAAACTTCACAACACAAAACTTAACAAGAAAATCTCGTGAGCTCCATTGGCGAAAGAAAACAAAACACCACTTCAAGGTACTATAATGAACTCATTTTTTATTTATATTGGTGTTAAACCTACTGTATTCCAACTTATCTATGGTTTATAAACTCTTTTACTAGCCATAGATTCATCAAAATAAGCAAACAACACATGAAAAACATAATCTGTCAAAAACAGTACAGTCTGTAGTAATATGTAACTAACGCAAACTTATGGAACCCAAAAAATTCTAAAATTAATTACTGGACGTGAGGAATTTATCTATTAATCATCTGCAAAAATAATTAACTAAATATCACTCTCCAAAAAAAATGGCAGCAATTCTCGTGAGCGCTAAAGTTTCTGTTTTTTACAGCAAGATCAAAAAGACTTTCCCCAAGTCTTCCCAACGGTTCTACTTGGAACAAACACTAATTAAACACAAAAAACACAACCAAAACAGAGGCTAGATAAATTATTTATTTAATAACAGCAAGGAAAAATATTGGGTTGTCTCTGAACAAGCGCTTTTCTTTAAAGCCTTATAGCTAGGCATAAGATTTCAACGATGCTCACATGAAAGACAAGAATTGAAGCACAAAGAGAGCATCATAAAACACGTGACAAACAAATATAAGTCTAACGTACTTCCTATGCATAGGCATCTTATAGTCAAACAAATTATCAAGGCAAGCAAAAACTAGCATATGCAAGGAAGCGGAAAGAAACAATAGCAATCTCAACATAACGAGAGGTAATTTAGTAACATGAAAATTTCTACAACCATATTTTCCTCTCTCATAATAATTACATGTAGGATCATAAGCAAATTCAACAATATAGCTATCACATAAAATATTCTCAGCATGATCCACATGCATGCAGAGTTGACACTCTTCCGAAATAGTGGGATTAACATTAACTAAAGTCATGACCTCTCCAAACCCACTTTTATCAAAAATTTCATAAGATTGAACATTCTCCAAATATGTGGGATCTAAAGTTGACACTCTTCCAAACCCACTTTCAATAATATTGCAAACACTATTATCAATCTCATATTCATCATGGGGCTTAAATAAATTTTCAAGCTCATAAGAAGAATCACCCCAATCATGATCATTGCAACAAGTAGTAGACATAGCAAAACTAGCATCCCCAAGCTTATGGTTTTGCATATTATAAGCACAATTGACATTAATAGAATTTATACTATCATCATTGAATCATGTTTTCTATTCAAAGATCCATCGTAAATCACTCCATAAAGTACTTCATCACAATTTTCAGATTCACGAATTTCAAGCAAAACTTCATAAAGATAATATATTGCACAAAACTCACTAGCAATTGGTTCATCATAATTGATCTCTTAAAAAGATTAGCAAGCAGGTGAGGATCCATAGATCTTAGGTTCTCTTTTTAGCAATAAATAAACAACTATTCCAACCAAACGAGCAAACGAGCCAAGTAATATATCAAAGCAAATGGAAAGACGAACAGAAGAAGGGCGAATAAAATGGCAAGGGTGAAGTGGGGGAGAGGAAAACGAGAGGCAAATGGCAAATATTGTAATGAGAAGGATACGATTTGTGATTGGTACTTGGTATGTATTGACTTGGCGTAGATCTCCCAGAAACGGCGCTAGAAATCCTTCTTGCTACCTCTTGAGCACTGCGTTGGTTTTCCCTTGAAGAGGAAAGGGTGGTGCAGTAAAGCAGCGTAAGTATTTCCCTCAGTTTTTGAGAACCAAGGTATCAATCCAGTAGGAGACTGTCGGGACCCCGATTCTAAGTCACACCGATCTAGCATGTAACACCTCATATCACTTTGCGGCCTCACACACAGTATTTCCACGGGTGTCGCCTTACCATGGCCCGGGACCGTTTGCGCCTTTTGGCTCACATATATGATAGTGTCGCTCGCATCCATATGACAGAGAACCCGAGCCGACATGACTAGTCGTGAACCCAAAGTGGCACTAACTTATGGGGACAGGCATACATGAATCAACATCGAGCATGTCGGACAGCAGCGTGCGAATCCGGGCTGTAGCACTGGGCTAACAGGACTCCGGTGAACCGGGCTGTAGCAGGCTAGGCAGGACTCTGGATGTCACCGCGTGACATTTCCCCGAAGGGACAGACACAGGAACGAAGTGAATCACATGCCGTCCAGTCTAAGTGTTCCGGAGCAGTAGTGCTGGGCTAGCAGGACTCCGGGTAAACTGGGCTGTAGCGGACTACCATGGCTCAGTGGAAACACTAGACTACATTTCCCCATAAGAGAGGCTACCAAGGATAAACAACTAGGTTGTCGGATCTCACACATAGTAATACACGTCACACGTACGCATAACATGCAAGTATGTGTTGTACAACATGGCATCACAACATAACGCAAACTCATATAGATAAAGGCTCAGAAGAGCCACATAGCATTAAATACAAACAAGGGTCACATGACCCATCATTCAGAGCATACAAGCAATGGAAACATTACATGTCTGAGTACAGACAACTACAAAAGAAAAAGGCTGAGAAGCCTGACTATCTACAAGTCCCTCCCAAGGGCACAAGACCGTAGCTGAGGTAACAAGCTACTCGTCGAAGTCCAAGCGGTACTACTAGTGAGACAGATGTCTCACCTGCAAAACATAAATAAAGCAAACGTGAGTACAAAGGTACTCAGCAAGACTTACATCAGATCCTATCATACATGCATTAGTGTCAAGAAGGCAATGTGGGGTTTAGTTGCAGCAAGCCAGCTTTGACTCAGTGGCTATCCTGTTCTACGACAACGAGAAACTTCTTTGAGGTGAGGCAACGCACACGAGTCCACTAATCACCACATCAATACACTACTATGGATTCATCCTCGTCTTCTTACGAGAAGGCCATCCATAGCACTCACACTTATCTTGAGCATTTTAGAGTACCCACTTCAAGTTGTCTATGTACCACGTAAGCATCCAAGAAGTCCATAACCGAGGACACGGCTATTCGAATAGATCATGATAACCCTGCAGGGTTGTACTTCTTCACACACGCTCTCACCACTTATCACCATGTACACGTCATGTACCTCGGCAACCTTCAAGCGGAAGCCTGGCGAGGGTGTCGACCACGACCTGACTAACCACACAAGTCTCCCATCCAGGTTTATCGCCTATTCGGGTTCCATCCGCAAGGAGATCCGGCCGGGGTGTCGCTCACGACCCCAAACGATGTGAGCAGGGTTCCCAAGCCCACCATCCGGGTGCCACTTGGTACACTGTGCCACTGTGCCTAGTCTGTCCCAAGCCCACCTGGCCGGGTGCCACTTGGTAGACTACTAACACTACCTACAAACACTAGAAACTATTTGCAACTCCTGGACGGAGATCAAGTTGGCTAATAAGTCGAGAGAGCTTGGAGCGCCGAGAGCCCAATGTGTGGTAGTAACTAGTCATTGGACAACTTACACAGAACTCAGTTCTTAAGGACAGTCCCAATGAGACAACCCACCATGTACTCCTACATGGCCTCTCACCGCTACCTTTACCAAATCATGTTCACACGCTTAACTCTCAGCACCAGAACATATCGTACCACTCCAATTCATTCCCGATGAATCAGACCTGACACAACTCTAAGCAATAGCAGGCATGGCATGGCAGGAACACAACATGGCTCAATCAACTCCTACACATGCTAGTGGGTTTTAACTATTTACTGTGGCAATGACAGGTCATGCAGAGGGATGGGTTCAACTACCACAACATAAAGTAGCAGTTGAATCGTTTTTGTCCTAATGCAATAAATGAGAGCAGGAGCGAGAGAGTAGGATTGTATCAAAATGAACAAGGGGGTTTCCTTGCCTGGTAGATCAACAGGGGGGCACTGCTCCTCTGACAGGTACTCTGGATCGGTCTCCGGAGCAGGACCTATCGAGAAGGAATGGTGTCGACAATCAAACACAAGCATATGCAACAATGTGCTGCATGATCATGGCATGATTATGTGATGTTTGTTTGAGTTAATGCATCTAGCATTCATTTGCATGAAGTCCATTTGAACCAAAGTTTCAAATGCAACTCCAAAATAAGCCTTTATAAATGCCATTCATGTGTTTCCTCATATACAGCTTGTATAAGTTGGTTTGTCATGCATGAAAATGGTACAGATGGATAGATTGAATTTTTCTGATAATTTTTCATATATAACTTATTTCAATCTGAGCTACCATTGAATTTCTATTATTTTTTGAAGTATATATCATTTTCTGGGATTTCCTGATTTATTTTTAAACCAGAAAAATGATATATTGCGTCAGCATGACAACAGCATTGCGTCAGCAGGTCAAAGGCGGCTGACCAGGTCAAACCTGATGTGTGGGGTCCAAACGTCAGTGTGTGTGGCTAATCCTAAATTAAATTAAACCTAAACTGGTTTAGTTAATGGGGTTGGGCCCACGCTTCAGTGACCCAAATAGTTAACAGGGTTAGTTAGCTATTAAACTAATCCTAACTAACAATTAGCAGGGCCGGGCCCCACATGTCATTGACTCAGGCGGGGTCCAGCCGGGGTCAAAGTGGGTCAAACCCATCGGCGACTTGACGCCGGCGAGGCCCGAGACGGCGGCGCGGCTCGGAAAACTGCTACAGGGCCTTGTTCGAAGCGTGTCTGGGTGCGTTGGAAAGCTCTTGCTCCCGCGCGTCGAACGGTGCAGGTGCTGGGTCATGGGAAGGCCGGAGCTCGCTGGAGTGGAGCCTGCGGCGGTTGCCGGAGTTTGGGCGTGGGTGCGGGCAGCGTTGCGGTGTGCGAGCAAGCGAGCTGAGGCGCTAGCGGTGGCCTACGTGATGCGGTGAGTACGTTGGTCGCATGCCCGAGACCAAATGGTCACCGGAGCATCACTAGTGACGAGCGCGGGCGGCGGCGCGTTTGGTTGCAGGCGAGGCGATGGCTATGGCACACGAGGGGAAAAACTGATAGGGGGAGTAGGAGCAGGGGCTCACGGCGGTGCGACGAGCTGCTCAGCGGGCTCGGGGAAGACCTGACGGCGACGAATTGACGGCGGCGGTCCTCGGTGGCCGAGGAGGGGAACAGCGGAGCTGGCGGTGTCCAGGGGCTTCCGGCGCCTTCCATCTTGGTGAGGAGGAAGAGGGGGACGAGGCGGAGCTTCTTGGCGCGTCGGCGAGGCGTGGGGTGGCTGGTGGCCGCGGTGGTGGTCGTCGGCGTGCTGCGAGGCGCTCAGCAGCAGCGGGAGAAGGAGAGCAGAGGAGAAAGGAGGCACGGGAGAGGACGAGGCGGTCCAGGGGAAAACGTGGCGTTGTCCAGGGCGTCGAGGCAGCGGCGGAAGCAGGAGGTGGCTCGGGCGCGTGCGTGCGCGCCGCGGGCACACGCCGTGTCCTCCTGGCGAGAGGAAGGGGACGACTGGCACTGGCCAGTCGGCTGGGCCGGCCTGTTGGGCCACTGGGCCAGGCCGTAGGTAAGCACAGGTAAGCTTCTTCCTTTGTTTTGTTTTCTTTTCTAATTTTTCTGACATTTGTTTTGACTTAGTAATAATACGAAATCATTTTATTTACTTCTGTCAAATTTTGCAGGGACCTAGGGGATTAATCCAAAGCCCCTCACCAAAATTCAGAATTTTTGGACATATATTATATATATAACAATATATATCCAAAGCAAATAATTACTGCATTAATTCCAAATGCCCCAAATAAATACTTATGAGCTCCTGAAAATGTTGGTTTGATTTTTATCTCTATCCAAGATTTTCAGAGAGCAACATGAGCATTTTCTTGGAGCTTTTTGGAGCAATTTTTTTATTTGGTCATTTCTAGAATGATTCTGAGGGTTTCACAAATCCCCATTTCAAATTTCAATGAAATTTAAACATGATGCAAACATGAAGGCTAGCCTAGGTCATACCAGAACTAGGGATGTGACAACTCGCCCCCACTCGAAAGAATCTCGTCCCGAGATTCAGGAGTTGACGGAAAGAAAGTGGGGTACTCAAGTCGAAGACGATCTTCACGCTCCCAGGTAGCTTCTCTCTCGGAATGATGAGACCACTGAACCTTGAGAAACTTGATGTTATGACATCGAGTGACACGCTCTACTTGATCAAGGATGCAAACAAGGTATTCTCGATATGTGAGGTTATCTTGGAGATCAAGCGTTTCGTGGTCCACTCTGCGGATGGGATCCGAGAAGCAACGCCTGAGTTGAGAGACGTGGAAGACATCATGTACTCGGGAAAGATGTGGGGGTAGTTCCAACTGGTAGGCAACCTCTCCTCGTTTATCGAGAATGCGAAAAGGACCAATGTAACGAGGAGCCAACTTGCCCTTGATACTAAAATGATGGGTAGCCTTCAAAGGGGTAACCCGAAGGTAAGCCTTGTCGCCAACTTCATAAGCCACTCCCTTATGAAGACGGTCATACTGGCTCTTTTGACAAGATTGGGCTGTTTTCAAATTCTCACGAATGATGCGAACTTGCTCTTCTGCCTCTTGAATCATGTATGGTCCAAAGAATTGTCTTTCACCGGTTTCTGACCAGTTCAAAGGTGTTCGACATCTTCGTCCATACAGGACCTCAAAAGGAGCTTTCTTGAGGCTGGATTGGTAGGTATTGTTATAAGCAAACTCGGCGAAGGGAATACACTTCTCCCAATCCATACAGAATGAGATAACACAAGCTCTAAGCATGTCTTCGAGAATTTGGTTGACCCTTTCCACCTGACCACTTGACTGAGGGTGGAAAGCGGTACTGAAAGAAAGGTGGGTGCCCATGGCAGTTTGGAAACTCTCCCAGAAATGAGAAGTGAAAAGACTACCACGGTCTGAATTGATCTCTAGTGGAACGCCATGAAGTGACACTATTCGAGAAATATATAAGTCAGCGAGCTAACTAGCAGTGATACTCTCTCAAACAGGTAGGAAGTGAGCCACTTTGGAAAGACGATCAATGACTACGAAGATAGCATTATTCCCTCTCTTGGTCCTGGGAAAGCCAGTGATGAAGTCCATACCAACTTTATCCCATTTCCACTCAGGAATAGCTAAAGGCTGAAGGGTGCCAGCAGGTCTTTGATGCTCTGCCTTAACGCAATGACAAACGTCGCAGTTAGCAATAAAATGAGCAATTTCTCTCTTCATCCTAGTCCACCAGAACCTCTGGCGTAGGTCCTGATACATTTTAGTACTACCGGGATGAATCGTGAGAGGAGATTCATGGGCCTCCTTAAGAATCAGTTGTCGCATATGTTGATTCTTGGGAACCACCAAGCGATTCTCAAAGAAAACAACACCTCGATCATCTATGGAGAAACTGCCACCAACTCCCTTGTCAGTGTTTCTCTTGATCCGGGAAATTCCCGTATCCTGCTTCTGAGCAGAGATGATCTGATCCACAAGAGTAGGTTTCGCCACCAAGGTAGAAAGGAATCCGTGAGGAGCAATGTGAAGATTAAGCTTACAGAATTCCTCATGGAGAAATGGTTGGCCCTGCTGCAACATAAGATTGTTGCAATAGGACTTACGACTTAGCGCATCAGCCATGACATTGCCCTTGCCTGGGGTGTAGGTAATCCCTAAGTCATAATCTGAGATCAACTCCAACCAACGTCTTTGCCTAAGGTTCAAATCTGGTTGGGTGAAGATATACTTGAGACTCTGGTGATCGGTGTAAATCTCGCAATGCTTACCAAGAAGGTAATGTCGCTAGGTCTTAAGTGCATAGACTACGGCTGCAAGCTCTAGATCATGTGTAGGATAATTCTCCTCATGTGGATGCAACTGTCGAGATGCATAGGCAATCACATGGCGATCTTGCATAAGAATGCAACCTAGTCCCTGTCGTGAGGCATCACAATAGATAACAAAATCCTTAGTGAAATCCGGTGGCACAAGTATGGGAGCAGAAGTCAGGCGTCTTTTCAGTTCCTGAAAACTGTGCTCACACTGTGGGGACCACTCAAACTTTTTATCTTTCTTGAGAAGTTCCGTGAGAGGTTTGGCCACTTTGGAGAAGTTCTCAATGAAGCGGCGACAATAACTAGCTAGACTAAGGAAACTCCTAACTTGCTTAATTGTTTCTCACGGAGTCCAATCAAGAACGGCCTGAACTCTCTCGGGATTGACAGCAATGCCCTTGCTTGAGATCACGTGGCCGATAGGTCACTTCTGGCAACCAAAATTCACACTTGGAGAACTTGGCATAAAGGCGGCGCTCTTTGAGTTTTTCTAACACAAGTCTAAGATGTTCGGCATGCTCTTCATCATTCTTCGAGTAAATAAGGATATCATCGAGGTAAACCACGTCGAACTTATCTAAGTACTCCATGAAGATCGAGTTCATCAAGCAGGAGAAAGTAGCTGGAGCATTGGTTAGACCGAAGGACATGACGGTGTACTCGTACTGGCCATAACGAGTGACAAAAGCCGTCTTAGGAATGTCCCCATTTCTGATCTTGATTTGGTGGTAGCCTAACCTCAAATCCATCTTGGAAAAGACTGAGGATCCAGTGAGTTGATCATACAGGTCGTTGATCCTAGGGAGCGGATACTTGTTCTTTATCGTGACCAAATTAACGGGACGATAATCTACAACCATCCGCTCCGTACCATCCTTCTTCTTGACGAAGAGGACGGGGCAAGCCCAGGGGGAAGAATTAGGACGGATGAAACCCTTTTGCAAGGATTCATCGAGTTGTTTCTTAAGCTCAGCTAGTTCTAAGGGTGCCATCTTGTAAGGTCTCCTAGGGATTGGAGCGGTTCCTGGGATAAGATCTATGACAAACTCTACATCTCTGTCAGGTGGAATACCTGTCAGTTCCTTAGGAAAGACATCTGGAAAGTCACGGACTACCGGGATATCTTCAAGGTCAGGAAGAGGGTTGGCATTAAGAGAATAGAGTTGGCGCTTTGCAACTCTAGTGGAGATAGTGACTATCTTGCCAGATGGGTGTGTAAGCTGAACAGACCTAGTGTAACAATCAATCTTGGCATAATGAGCTTTCATCCAGTCCATACCCAAGATGATGTTAATATCTGTAGACTTGAGGGCTATAAGTGATGCAAGGAATACAAGTCTGTCAACAAGGATTTCATTACCATGGCTTATACTAGAAGTTTGCCATTTGGATCCAGGAGTTTGAATGACTAGTGGAGAGGGCATATCACAAAATTAAATGTTGTGCAAGTTAGCATAGCTTTCAGAAATGAAGGAGTGAGATGCTCCAGTGTCGAACAAAACCGACGCTGGATGGCAATTGACGAGGAGTGTATCAAGAACGACATCTGGATCATCATGAGCGTCTTTAGCTGAGACGTGATGCACATGTCCATGTTCAGTGGAAGCTGACTTGACACTGATTGTCTTGCGTGATGCTTACCACGGCCAATAGACTTCTCAGGCTGGGGTGGAGCATAGTTGGTTTGAGAGCAGTCACGTGCATAGTGTCCTGGCTCTCCGCATGTGAAGCAAGTCCCTGAAGTAGGACATGGACCCGCATTGACAAGCGGTCTACCAGTAGGCCTAGGTGGAGCATGTAACTGAACTAGGTGAGGCACCACATAAGAGGGCCTTGGTGAATAACCGGGTGGAAGAGCGGAGTTCGGAACCCAAATCCGGTGCTTCTGAGAACTAGAACTGGAGGAAGAACCCAAATCATGGGTGTGCTTACGAGACTCCTCGTAAGTGAGTTGAGTTGTCTCTGCATTAATGGCCTTGTTCACAAGAGACTGGAATATATTGCAATGATGCAAGTGGAGATCACGACGCAACTTGGGGTTGAGACCCTTCCGGAACCTAGCCTGCTTCTTGGCGTCTGTGGACACCTCTTCTATAGCATAGCAGGCGAGGTTCTCAAACTCTCTACTGTAAGCATCAACAGCCATCTTACTCTGGGTGAAACTATAGAACTCTTCTCTCTTGCGGTCAATGAGAGCCTGAGGAATGTGATGCTCGCGAAAAGCCTCAGTGAAATCTCTCCAGGTGGTTATCTGGCCAGCTGGAAGCAAAGCCTCATAGTTCTGCCACCAAAGACTAGCAGGACCTTCCAAGTGATATGCAGCATAGGTGACCTTGTCACCTTCAGCTACGTTCGCAGAACGCAGCTTAATAGTGATACTACGGAGCCAGTCATCTGCATCGAGTGGTTCAATAGAATGATGGAAGGTAGGTGGGTTCAGATCAATGAAATCATAGATGGTCGCTGACTCCTTGCACTGAGGTGCGGTGTTCTTCTCGATACGTGCTAACAAGCGGTTAGACTCATGCTTGTTCTTCTCCATCTCTAACATGAACTCTGCCAACGAAGGCTGGTCGGGAGGATCCTCATCCCTACCATCTCCGTGGTTCCGGCTATGAGCAACAGAACTTCGGTTAACCGGCAACATCCCGAAGAATGAAACCAAGGAAAACAATGATGGATTCAGCACCAACTATAGGATGCAGAAGGTAGCACAATAAATTAGTATCTCTCGATCCCCTAGGACAATTCCGGCAGCATAACGGCAGTAAAATGCTCAAGATGAGACATTCTGCAAAAAAAACGGGGTAGCACCATACTCAACATCATCACTCAAGGTTCTGAGATAGTACTAACCAACTACACCGGAAGTACTCAAAAACTGGAATAAGACTCTGATCAACCAATCCTAAGAGACTACGCAGTAGTAACATGTGATCCTGATAGACAAAAGAGGAAGCCTAGTTCCTTAACCCCATAGGAAAGATAGGATGACTCAGATCAGAAGGCATGATGTATAAGGAGTAAAAAGAGCCTTACATTCCCTTCCACAATCAATTCCCCGATATAGCTAAAGAATTTCTAGACTCAACTTCGACCAGGTTGGCTTGGTAATCCTACAGGTAGCCAGGCTCTGATACCAAGGCTGTCGGGACCCCGATTCTAAGTCACACCGATCTAGCATGTAACACCTCATATCACTTTGCGGCCTCACACACAGTATTTCCACGGGTGTCGCCTTACCATGGCCCGGGACCGTTTGCGCCTTTTGGCTCACATATATGATAGTGTCGCTCGCATCCATATGACAGAGAACCCGAGCCGACATGACTAGTCGTGAACCCAAAGTGGCACTAACTTATGGGGACAGGCATACATGAATCAACATCGAGCATGTCGGACAGCAGCGTGCGAATCCGGGCTGTAGCACTGGGCTAACAGGACTCCGGTGAACCGGGCTGTAGCAGGCTAGGCAGGACTCTGGATGTCACCGCGTGACATTTCCCCGAAGGGACAGACACAGGAACGAAGTGAATCACATGCCGTCCAGTCTAAGTGTTCCGGAGCAGTAGTGCTGGGCTAGCAGGACTCCGGGTAAACTGGGCTGTAGCGGACTACCATGGCTCAGTGGAAACACTAGACTACATTTCCCCATAAGAGAGGCTACCAAGGATAAACAACTAGGTTGTCGGATCTCACACATAGTAATACACGTCACACGTACGCATAACATGCAAGTATGTGTTGTACAACATGGCATCACAACATAACGCAAACTCATATAGATAAAGGCTCAGAAGAGCCACATAGCATTAAATACAAACAAGGGTCACATGACCCATCATTCAGAGCATACAAGCAATGGAAACATTACATGTCTGAGTACAGACAACTACAAAAGAAAAAGGCTGAGAAGCCTGACTATCTACAAGTCCCTCCCAAGGGCACAAGACCGTAGCTGAGGTAACAAGCTACTCGTCGAAGTCCAAGCGGTACTACTAGTGAGACAGATGTCTCACCTGCAAAACATAAATAAAGCAAACGTGAGTACAAAGGTACTCAGCAAGACTTACATCAGATCCTATCATACATGCATTAGTGTCAAGAAGGCAATGTGGGGTTTAGTTGCAGCAAGCCAGCTTTGACTCAGTGGCTATCCTGTTCTACGACAACGAGAAACTTCTTTGAGGTGAGGCAACGCACACGAGTCCACTAATCACCACATCAATACACTACTATGGATTCATCCTCGTCTTCTTACGAGAAGGCCATCCATAGCACTCACACTTGTCTTGAGCATTTTAGAGTACCCACTTCAAGTTGTCTATGTACCACGTAAGCATCCAAGAAGTCCATAACCGAGGACACGGCTATTCGAATAGATCATGATAACCCTGCAGGGTTGTACTTCTTCACACACGCTCTCACCACTTATCACCATGTACACGTCATGTACCTCGGCAACCTTCAAGCGGAAGCCTGGCGAGGGTGTCGACCACGACCTGACTAACCACACAAGTCTCCCATCCAGGTTTATCGCCTATTCGGGTTCCATCCGCAAGGAGATCCGGCCGGGGTGTCGCTCACGACCCCAAACGATGTGAGCAGAGTTCCCAAGCCCACCATCCGGGTGCCACTTGGTACATCGTGCCACTGTGCCTAGTCTGTCCCAAGCCCACCTGGCCGGGTGCCACTTGGTAGATTACTAACACTACCTACAAACACCAGAAACTATTTGCAACTCCTGGATAGAGATCAAGTTGGCTAATAAGTTGAGAGAGCTTGGAGCGCCCGGAGCCCAATGTGTGGTAGTAACTAGTCATTGGACAACTTACATAGAACTCAGTTCTTAAGGACGGTCCCAATGAGACAACCCACCATGTACTCCTACATGGCCTCTCACCGCTACCTTTACCAAATCGTGTTCACACGCTTAACTCTCAGCACCAGAACATATCGTACCACTCCAATTCATTCCCGATGAATCAGACCTGACACAAATCTAAGCAATAGCAGGCATGGCATGGCAGGAACACAACATGGCTCAATCAACTCCTACACATGCTAGTGGGTTTTAACTATTTATTGTGGCAATGGCAGGTCATGCAGAGGAATGGGTTCAACTACCGCAGCATAAAGTAGTAGTTGAATCGTTGTTGTCCTAATGCAATAAATGAGAGCAGGAGCGAGAGAGTAGGATTGTATCAAAATGAACAAGGGGGTTTGCTTGCCTGGTAGATCAACAGGGGGCACTGCTCCTCTGATAGGTACTCTGGATCGGTCTCCGGAGCAGGACCTATCGAGAAGGAACGGTGTCGACAATCAAACACAAGCATATGCAACAATATGATGCATGATCATGGCATGAGTATGTGATGTTTGTTTGAGTTAATGCATCTAGCATTCATTTGCATGACGTCCATTTGAACCAAAGTTTCAAATGCAACTCCAAAATAAGCCTTTATAAATGCCATTCATGTGTTTCCTCATATACAGCTTGTATAAGTTGGTTTGTCATGCATGAAAATGTTACAGATGGATAGATTGAATTTTTCTGATAATTTTTCATATATAACTTATTTCAATCTGAGCTAGCGTTGAATTTCTATAATTTTTTGAAGTTTATATCATTTTCTGGGATTTCCTGATTTATTTTTAAACCAGAAAAATGATATATTGCGTCAGCATGGCAGCAGCATTGCGTCAGCAGGTCAAAGGCGGCTGACCAGGTCAAACCTGACGTGTGGGGTCCACACGTCAGTGTCTGTGGCTAATCCTAAATTAAATTAAACCTAAACTGGTTTAGTTAATGGGGTTGGGCCCACGCTTCAGTGACCCAAATAGTTAACAGGGTTAGTTAGCTATTAAACTAATCCTAACTAACAATTAGCAGGGCCGGGCCCCACATGTCATTGACTCAGGCGGGGTCCAGCCGGGGTCAAAGTGGGTCAAACCCATCGGCGACTTGACGCCGGCGAGGCCCGAGACGGCGGCGCGGCTCGGAAAACTGCTACAGGGCCTTGTTCGAAGCGTGTCTGGGTGCGTTGGAAAGCTCTTGCTCCCGCGCGTCGAACGGTGCAAGTGCTGGGTCGTGGGGAGGCTGGAGCTCGCCGGAGTGGAGCCCGCGGCGGTTGCCGGAGTTCGGGCGTGGGTGCGGCAGCGTTGCGGTGTGCGAGCAAGCGATATGAGGCGCTAGCGGTGGCCTATGTGATGCGGTGAGTACGCTGGTCGCATGCCCGAGACCAAATGGTCACCGGAGCATCACCGGTGACGAGCGCGGGCGGCGGCACGTTCGCTTGCAGGCGAGGCGATGGCTACGGCACACAAGGGGAAAAACTGATAGGGTGAGCAGGAGCAGAGGCTCATGGTGGTGCGACGAGCTGCGCAGCGGGCTTGGGGAAGACCTGACAGCGACGAATCGACGACTGCGGTCCTCCGTGGCCGAGGAGGGGAACGGCAGAGCTGGCGGCGTCCAGGGGCTTCCGACGCCTTACATCTTGGTGAGGAGGAAGAGGGGGACGAGGCGGAGCTTCTTGGCGCGTCAGCAAGGCGTGGGGTGGCCGGTGGCCGCGATGGTGGTCGTCGGCACGCTGCGAGGCGCTCGGCAGCAGCGGGAGAAGGAGAGCAGAGGAGAATGGAGGCACGGGAGAGGACGAGGCGGTCCAGGGGAAAACATGGCGTTGTCCAGGGCGTCGAGGCAGCGGCGGAAGCAGGAGGTGGCTTGGGCGCGTGCGTGCGCGCCGCGGGCACACGCCCTGTCCTCCTGGCGAGAGGAAGGGGACGACTGGCACTGGCCAATTGGCTGGGCCGGCCTATTGGGCCACTGGGCCAGGCCGTAGGTAAGCACAGGTAAGCTTTTTCCTTTGTTTTGTTTTCTTTTCTAATTTTTCTGACATTTGTTTTGACTTAGTAATAATACTAAATCATTTTATTTACTTCTGTCAAATTTTGCAGGGACCTAGGGGATTAATCCAAAGCCCCTCACCAAAATTCAGAATTTTTGGACATATATTATATATATAACAATATATATCCAAAGCAAATAATTACTGCATTAATTCCAAATGCCCAAAATAAATACTTTTGAGCTCCTGAAAATGTTGGTTTGATTTTTATCTCTATCCAAGATTTTCAGAGAGCAACATGAGCATTTTCTTGGACCTTTTTGGAGCAATTTTTTTATTTGGGTCATTTCCAGAATGATTCTGAGGGTTTCACAAATCCCCATTTCAAATTTCAATGAAATTTAAACATGATGCAAACATGAAGGCTAGCCTAGGTCATACCAGAACTAGGGATGTGACAGAGACCACGCGCGAGTCACCTCGTACCTACACAAACATATAAGAACCTCGCAACCAACGCGATAAAGGGGTTGTCAATCCCTTCACGGCCACTTGCAAGAGTGAGATCTAATAGAGATGATAATAATAAGATAAGTATTTTTGGTATTTTTATGATATAGATTGAAAGTAAAAGATAGCAAAATAAAGTAGATGGGAAACTTATATGATGGAGAATAGACCTGGGGGCCATAGGTTTCACTAGTGGCTTCTCTCCAGATAGCATAAGTATTACGGTGGGTGAAAAATTACTGTCGAGCAATTGATAGAAAAGCGAATAATTATGAGAATATCTAGGCATGATCGTGTATATTGGCATCACGTCCGTGACAAGTAGACCGAAACGATTCTGCATCTACTACTATTACTCCACACATCGACCGCTATCCAGCATGCATCTAGAGTATTAAGTTCATCAGAACAGAGTAACGCCGTAAGTAAGTTGACATGATGTAGAGGGATAAACTCATGCAATATGATGTAAACCCCATCTTTTTATCATCGATGGCAACAATACAATACGTGTCGTTTCCCTTTCTATCACTGGGATCGAGCACCGCAAGATTGAACCCAAAGCTAAGCACTTCTCCCGTTGCAAGAAAGATTAATCTAGTAGGCCAAAGCAAATTGATAATTCGAAGAGACTTGCAAAGATAAACCAATAATACATAAAATAATTCAGAGAAGATTCAAATTTTGTTCATAGATAAACTTGATCATAAACCCACAATTCATCGGATCTCGACAAACACACTGCAAAAGAAGATTACATCGAATAGATCTCCAAGAGAATCGAGGAGAACTTTGTATTGAGATCCAAAGAGAGAGAAGAAGCCATCTAGCTACTAGCTATGGACCCAAAGGTCTGAGGTAAACTACTCACATATCATCGGAGAGGCCATGGAGTTGATGTAGAGGCCCTTCGTGATCGATGCCCCCTCCGGCGGAGCTCCGGAAAAGGCCCCAAGATGGGATCTCTTGGGTACAGAAGGTTGCGGCGGTGGAATTAGGTTTTCGTGGTGCTCCTGGATGTTTGCAGGGTATATGGATATATATAGGATGAAGAAGTAGGTTTGTGGAGCAACGAGGGGCCCACGAGGGTGGAGGGCGCGCCCAGGGGGGTGGGCGTGCCCCCTGCTTTGTGGCCTCCTCGATTGTTTCTTGACGTCCACTCCAAGTCTCCTGGATAATGTTTGTTCCAAAAATAACGCCCCCGAAGGTTTCATTCCGTTTGGAATCCGTTTGATATTCCTTTTCGGCGAAACACTAAAATAGGCAAAAAACAGCAATTTGGGCTGGGCCTCCGATTAATAGGTTAGTCCCAAAAATAATATAAAAGTGTAAAAATAAGCCCATTAACATCCAAAATAGATAATATAATAGCATGGAACAATCAAAAATTATAGATACGTTGAAGACGTATCATGCCCCTAGCCACCGCATGCCACGCCCCGCCGCATCACCACCGCGCTCGTCGCCTGCCCCCGCGCGTGCACGCCCCGACTTCTCCGCTCCCTGTGCTCGCTGGCTGCTGGCGGCGCCCGCCTGCGCTGCCGCTACAGCTGCTGATTTGGCCGCCCGCAGCACCCGCTCGCATCCTGCCCCGCGCCGTCGCACCCCCGGGCTCCCGTGCCCGCACTCCGCGGCCACCATGCGCTCGCGCACTCGCTGTAGCCGTTTAGCGACCCGACCTCAGACGGTCAAGTCTCTGTGCTTTAGTGTCATCCCTGGATCGGTAATGGTGACACACACAGTACTCAAAGGATTTATAACAGAGTAGCAATCACACACTTATTACATCCAATGTCTCAAAAGAGAACTTGTTACAATAATATGGCTTAAGGCCATCTAAATAAGATAACATCGGAAGGCTTGGAAGATAAAGTTAGTCCATCAACTCCAACAGCATAGCTGAGTGCATGACAAATGACCTATGGCACCTTACTCGTCGTCTGAAAAGTCTACAACATGATACGTTGCATCCCGAAACGGGTCAACGCATGGAATATGTTGCCATAGTAACACAGTAGAGCAATGAACAGAATAAATAATATCACTACATGCAATTATGGCTGGTGGAGGCTCTATGGTTATAATGTTTTGCGAAAAGCCAATTTTCCCTACAATAAAGGAATATATTTTATTTAGCTATCATGGTAGTTGAAACATTGAGAAGGTTCCTCCAACTCAATCCCAATTAAAGTAATAATTAACATCCCAACAAATTTATATAGAGTGCTGAGATCAAATCAATAATTCAAGTACCAGATACTCAGGATGTCCATAACCGGGGACACGGCTAACCATGATTAGATTATACACTCTGCAGAGGTTTGCACACTTTTCCCCACAAGAATCGATCTCCTCCGTTGGATTTCTCGCACTACATGGTGTTTGAGAAACGGATGACCAAGACACAGTCTTTCAGAAGCATTAACTCTAACCCTGGGTAGACAGTACCAACCTACATCCCCTACATCTGCTAGCCTACCATTGGAAGAGGTCATGCAACATACTCAACTATGCTAGAGCCCATAATAGCTTGTGGTTTTACACAGAAGTTTCTAGCATGAATAATCTTATGATCCCTTTGAGCCTAGGTGGCGGACCATAGGATGATCACTCGGGTACTCCGGATAACCTAGGACAACACTGGATTCTCCAGGTGCCCGCAAGCAATCCACCCAGATGTGTATTAATGTTGCCACCTTAAGTTGAACCATTAATTAACAAACTCACATCTGTCATGGATACTCTCAAAGCCAATCCATGTCTAAGAGCATAGCATGGCAATATAGGCATAACGTAGATGTAACTCCCAAGGGTTTGATAATAAAATAGGTAATAGGTTCTACCTCATCAACTACTTCCCAGACCCACATGTTAAGAGATCCTACTCATGCAATGTTTGAGGGTTGAAACTAATGCATAAAACTGGGTAAATAAAGGGGTATGATCAATGTGTTACTTGCCTTGCTGACGATCCGCAAAACCTAGTGACTCGTAGTAGCATGCTTTGCACTGCGGGAATTCTATCGCAAACAAACAATACCATACATAAGCAATCAAGAAAAGATGCATGGGTAAAACTCAAATAAGAAGATCTAATTAGAAAGTTCAACTGAAGAACTCCGGTTTGCAAAAAGAATCAAATCAAACGGAGCAACGAAACTCAAACTACGAAAGAAACAAGATCCATTTACTAATCTGGACTAAAGTCAAATTTTACAATACGAAAATCTTTTTCAAGTTGATTAAACAGAAAGAGGGCTTCGAGACGAAGATCTAGGCGTTTGTTTCACCTAATTTGGATAAACGAGCGAAAAGAAAACTAAAACGAAGATTAGGGCAAAAATCGTGATAAAAAATAATCATGGAAAAACCCTGGAAAACAAAACAAGACGAACATGCTAACGAAGGAACGTTCGTTGTCTGCGGCTAACTGATGATCAGCGTTCGTTAAAATGAATGAACGGACGAGCGTCCGCTAAATAACTAAACCGAGAAAAAACCAAACCAAAATAAAATAAAAAACGCATCTAGTTTTTTTTAAACCAGGGTTTTTACCTAAAACCGAAAAAACGGCGACTCGGATCAGATCGGGACAGCGGCGGCTCCGACGACGTGCGGTGCGGCTCCGGCAAGGCAAGGCAACAGCGGCGACGGGCGGCGTGGGCAGGCGGCGGCGACGACGCGGGGCTCCGGGGGGGCCTGGGGGTGGGCTTTTAAAGGGGGGGGCGAGGTGGCGGCGGCGCCAGACTTGGGGAGGGGGTCGGCGCGGCGCGCGCGGCTCGGACTCCTACGAGTCCGACGGTGACACGGGACGGGGAGGGCGGCGCGGCGGCTGGGCCAGCTGGGCCTCGGCCCAGTACGGTCCGGCGGGGAGTTTTCTTTTTTTCTTTTTTTTAAACAAGTTTCGCTGGAAAAATCCTAGAAATTAAATTAAAAATCTAAAAATGCCAAAACAAATTTTCACCGTCTAAATAAAATATTTAGAACATGATGAACATTTTCTTGGCCTAAACAATGCAATTTTAAAATATGCGTTTTTTTTCTAATTCAAATAAAATTGCAGAAAAATCCAAATAAAATTACTTACTTGATTTTAATATTTTTCCTCTAATATTTCATTTATTTTGGAGAAGTCATATTATCTCCTCTCATATATTTTAATTAGAAATATTTTCGAAGAGGAAAAATAATTAAAACCAAAATGATCCTTGTTTTGATATTTGAGAAAAATTCAAATATGAAAACGATGAAATCCCCAACTCTCTCCGTGGGTCCTTGAGTTGCTTAGAATTTCGAGGATCGCGAAACGAAATGCAATAAAATATGATATGCATGAATGATCTAAGTATAACATTCCAAATTAGAAATTTGGGATATTACAAACCTACCCCCTTAAGATGAATCTCGCTCTCGAGATTCGGGTTGGCTAGAAAATATGTGTGGGTGGTCTTTGCGTAGATCATCCTCTCGTTCCCAGGTGGCTTCATCCTCGGTATGGTGGCTCCACTGAACTTTGCAAAACTTTATAACCTTGCTGCGAGTAACTCAGGTGGCAAACTCAAGAATCTTGACTGGTTTCTCCTCATAGGTCAGATCACTGTCCAACTGAATTGCTTCCAGGGGCATTATATCTCTCAGAGGGATATCGGCCATCTCTGCATGGCACTTCTTCAATTGGGAAACGTGAAACACATCATGAACTCCTGTCGGTCCTTCGGGTAACTCCAACTTGTAGGCCACCTATCCCATACATTCCAAAACTCGGTATGGTCCTACAAATCTCGGGGCTAACTTTCCCTTGACTCCAAATCGCTTAACTCCTCGGAGCGGTGACACACGAAGATATGCTCTGTCACCGACTTCATATACTACCTCCTTGCGTTTTGAGTCTGCATAGCTCTTCTGTCTGGACTGAGCTACCTTCAGTCTATCTCGAATCAGCTTAACCTTCTCTTCGGACTCCTTAATCAAATTTGGTCCAAACAACTAGCGGTCTCCAACTTCATCCCACATCAACGGTGTTCGGCATCTTCTTCCATACATGGCTTCGAACGGTGCCATCTTCAAACTTTCATGGTAGCTGTTGTTGTATGAGAACTCCGTGTAGGGCAAGTTGTCATCCCAACTAGATCCATAATCTAGCGCACAAGCTCTCATCTTGTCTTCCATAATCTGATTGACTCTCTTGGTCTGTCCATCTGTTTGCGGATGAAAGGCTGTACTGAACTCTAGCCTGGTTCCCAAAGTCTGGTGCAGCTAGTGCCAAAACTTTGAAGTAAACCGTGTTCCTCTATCTGATACGATGGTCCTTGGAACTCCGTGCAGACATACGACCCTGGTCATATATACCTTGGCCAACTTCGCACTGGTATAGGTGGTTTTCACTAGGATAAAGTGAGCTACTTTGGTCAAGCGGTCCACAACTACCCAGATAGAACCATATCCCGATCGGGTCCTGGGTAATCCGGTGATAAAATCCATGCCAAGCTTATCCCACTTCCATTCGGGTATCAACATAGGCTGCAGTAATCCTGCTGGCTTCTGATGTTCTGCCTTCACTCTTTGACATACATCACATACGGCTACATACTCGGCAATATCATTCTTCATACGAGTCCACCAGAAATGCTCCTTCAAATCCAAATACATCTTGGTGTTTCCGGGGTGTACCGAGTATGGCGAGTCATGTGCTTCCTGTAGTATCAACTTCCTGATCTCTGCATTATCGGGCACATAAATACGGTCCTCAAACCACAAGGTGTCGTGCTCATCCTCACGAAAACCTTTGGCTTTTCCTTTGCTCATTCTCTCCTTTATTTCAGCAATTTCCTTGTCATCCTTCTGAGCTTCACGAATCTTTCTCAACAGGGTTGACTGAACTTCCATTGCTGCAACAAAAACTCTAGGAACAATCTCCAAACGAAGCTCCCTGAGATCTTCGGCTAACTCCTTTGGCAATCCTCCTTTTAAGAGAGTATTGACGTAACTCTTCTAGCTCAAAGCATCTGCTACGACATTGGCCTTTCCTGGATGATAGTGTAGCTTCATGTCATAATCCTTTATAAGCTCCAACCATCTCCTCTGCCTAAGATTCAGCTCCTTCTGTGTGAAAATGTACTTCAAACTCTTATGATCCATGTACACATCACAACGGTTTCCAATAAGAAAATGTCTCCAGGTTTTGAGTGCATGCACTACAGCTGCTAACTCCAATTCATGCGTGGCGTAATTCAACTCACGCGGTCGAAGTTGATGTGAGGCATATGAAACAACTCCTGCATAAGTACTCCTCCAAGTCCTAAGCATGATGCTCGTAATACACTTGGAAATCTTTGTGTATATCTGGCAGAATCAGCACTGGGCTGTAGTCAGACATTTCTTCAACTCCTGAACATTGGCCTTGCATTCTTCTGTCCATTTGAACTTAGTGTCCTTGTTCAACAACTCCTTCATGGGTTCTGCGATCTTTGAGAAATTCTCAATGAATCTCCGGTAATATCCTGCAAGTCCCAGAAAACTGCGAATCTCTCCAACCGAGGTGGGTGGTAACCAATCGGAGACTGACTGAACCTTGGTGGGATCCACCGCTATACCTTCTCCTGATATAACATGTCCAAGAAATCCAACTTCCTTCAACCAAAACTCACATTTGCTGAACTTGGCATACAATTGATGTTCCCTGAGCTTCTCAAGAACCGAACGCAAATGCTCCTTGTGTTCCTCTTCATCCTTTGAGTATACCAAGATATCATCAATGAACACCACAACAAACTTATCCAAGAACTCCATAAACACTTTATTCATCATGCTCATGAAATAGCCAGGGGCATTAGTCAATCCAAATGACATAACTGTATACTCATAAAGCCTGTACCTTGTGGTGAAAGCTGTCTTAGGTATATCTTTTTCTCGAATCTTCAACTGGTGGTATCCTGATCGGAGATCGATCTTGGAAAATACTTTATCTCCTTGCAGCTGGTTAAACAAATCATTGATCATCGGCAGTGGGTACTTGTTCTTAATTGTCACTTCATTCAATGCACGATAATGAACAACCATCCTCAATGATCCATCATTCTTCTCAACCAAGAGCACTTGGGCTCCCCATGGTGATGAACTTCGTCGAATGTAACCTTTCTCCAGTAACTCCTTAATCTGCTTCTTGATCTCTTCCAGATCATTCGCGGGCATCCTGTATGGTCTCTTCGATATCGGTCCGGTGCCTGGCAACAGTTCTATCAAAAACTCGATGTCTCGATCTGGCGGCATTCCTGGTAGCTCCTCTGGAAATACATCTGGGTAATCCTTCACTACAGGTACTTCCTCCTGGATGACTTCGGAGAGGGAATTTACTTGGGTCCTCCTTGGCGCATGCCTGGATACATACTTAATCAGTTTTCCCTCCGGGGTAGTGAGCATAATTGACTTGCTTGCACAATCAATGTTTCCTCCATACTTCGATAGCCAATCCATCCCCAGTATCACATCCAATCCTTGGGATTCCAAAATTATTAGGTCTAAGGGGAAAACATGGCTGCCAATGGTTAAGGGTAACCGGTCACACCATTAGCTGGCCATATACTCTGCATCGGGTGAGCTCACTAGTAAAGGTGTCCTAAGGCCTAAGGTGGGTAACTTAAACTTGTCCACAAATCCCCTTGAAATGTATGAATGTGATGCACCAGTATGAAAAAGAACGAGAGCGGTAAATGACTTAACCAAAAACTCACCGATGACTGTATCAGGCTGCTCTTCAACTTCCTCCACGTTCATGTGGTTCACTTGTCCCTTGTTGAAAGGGTTGGGCTTCTTCCCAGAGCTTCCATTGCCATTTCCATTCTTTGCTTCAAAACACTCGGTGGCATAGTGTCCAGTCTTCCCGCACTTGAAACAAGTGATGTGGCTTAAATCCTTCTTGGCGGGCGTGCTTGGGTTAGAGCAGTTCTGGTTGCTGCCTGCTCCACTCACATTTCCATTCCTAGGGCCATGGTGGTTATGCAGAATTCCTCCATTATGGTTATGGCCTCCATGGTTATGGGTAAATCCTCCCGGGTTCGAGGTGAATCGGGGTTTCTGCTAAGCTCCTGAATTGTACTTTCCTTGCCCATACTTCCTCTTGCGGCTCTCAATCTGCTGTTGCTTCCCTTCAATCATAAGAGCCTTATTTACCAACTCCTGGTAGTTGTTGAATGTTGCCACCATTAATTGCATGCTCATCTCATCATTCAACCCTTCCATAAACTTCTCCTGTTTCGCGGCATCTGTGGCCACAACATCTGGGGCATAACGAGCTAGCTTGCTAAACTCCTCCACATACTGCCCTACAGCACGGTTGCCCTGGCGTAACTTGCGAAACTCACGCTTCTTCATACTCATAGCTCCAGTTGAGACATGAGCAGTGCGAAATGCTTGCTGAAACTGCTCCCAAGTAACATTGGCTATGGGGAAAGTGGCTGTGTAATTTTCCTACCATGTGGCTGCGGGTCCATCCAATTGGTGTGCAGCAAAATGCACCTTCTCAGCATCTGTGCAACCGGAAATGGTTAACTCCCTTCCAATCCTGCGTAGCCAGTCATCCACAACTATGGGCTCAGTGCTACTGGAAAACACAGTGGTTGTAACCTCAGAAAACGGGCTAAGTTGTCAACTGGAGGTGGTGGCGGTGGGTTTTTGTTGTTTTTGTTGTTGTTGTTGCTGCCCTGATTCTGAACTAGCAACTGCATCAATGTATTCTGTTGCTGGATCAACTGAGTGAGTCTGGTGGGAAGACAAATCCGGGGTCACGTCTCGGAGGCATCTGATGGGTTTAGAGGGGGAGATTAGAATAGAATGTCTAATGAGAAAGCACTACCCATATGCACATGTGACAAACACAATCATATCATATCACTCAATCAATCAAGCAAGGGCATACAAAAGGGTCTAGAACTATTGTTACAGTGCTCGGACTACTAATATATACATGGGGGAATACTACTAATCATATGGTGGTCATCTAGAAATTTTGATCGGTGGAAGACTCCATGATATCTGCTCCAGCTTTGTCTTCATAATCTTCATCACTACCATCAGGGTCGGAGTCGGTGTCGTCGATGATGATGCAGTCTTCAGAACGGATCTCCTTGAGTTCTTCGTCTTCTCCTCCTGGCGTAGGGTCTCCCATGAAAACTCCTAGCTTCCTTGTCAGGTCGTCATTCATCTCCACTAGTATCGTCATTTCCTCCTCATATCCATCGCGTGTAGACTTGAGTTCCTCTTCTAGCTCTGTGATCCTGGTCATTGCCTTCTTCAAATCTATCATGCTTGCGCACATCTGGTTCTCTTGGCGACGAATGTGATGATTTAACTCCTGGATGAAGGCTGCAATGGACCTGTCCTTCCTGGTGCTGATCATCTCCCATTGCTCATCTCGGCGCCCACATATTTGGTAGATAGTGTCCTTAAGCTCCTTGTGATAGACTTCGCCGATGCATCCCATAGTAATGTGGGCTGCCATGCTCTTGCCTAAACTCCAGGTTGGTGCATCAAAGGAAAACTCTATGGGCTTAGTGACTGGCGTGAATGTCCTTCCTGGAACTTGAACTCGAATCATCCAACATTCCTCTTCTAGTAGTGTGGCCGTGTAGGTCCCGGTGAAGCTTGGTATTCCGATGTTCAGGTACCTAGTGACTTCCTTCAGGTGTCTCCCAAAAGGTGTGTATTCATTCGGTTGTGCAAACTTATTCCTTGAGTCTGCCATCCTAAAGAGTAGAAAATGCAGAGGAGTCAGAAATGAGTAGAGAAGAGTGTCCTATGGCTCATCTTAGTGGCCGTGTCCTACATTCAGTGTGTGCTCTGTTACCATCTTATAGCGACCCGACCTTAGACGGTCAAGTCTCTGTGCTTCACTGTCATCCTTGGATCGGTAATGTTGGCATACACAATACTCGAAGGATTTATAATAGAGTAGCAATCACACACTTATTACATCGAATGTCTCAAAAGAGAACTTATTACAATAATATGGCTTGAGGCCATCTAAATAAGATAACAACGGAAGGCTTGGAAGATAAAGCGAGTCCATCAACTCCAACGGCATAGCTGAGTGCATGACAAACGACCCATGGCACCTTACTCGTCGTCTGAAAAGTCTGCAACATGATACCTTGCAGCCCGAAACGGGTCAGCACATGGAATATGCTGGCATAGTAACACAGTAGAGAAATGAACAAAATAGATACTTTCACTACATGCAATTATGGCTGGTGGAGGCTCTATGGTTATAATGTTTTGCGAAAAGCCAATTTTTCCCTACAACAAAGGAATATATTTTATTCAACTATCATGGTAGTTGAAACATTGAGAAGGTTCCTCCAACTCAATCCCAATTAAAGTAATCATTAACATCCCAACAAATTTATATAGAGTGATGAGATCAAATCAATAATTCAAGTACCAGATACTCAGGATGTCCATAACCGGGGACACGGCTAACCATGATTAGATTATACACTCTGCAGAGGTTTGCACACTTTTCCCCACAAGACTCGATCTTCTCCGTTGGATTTCTCGCACTACAAGGTGTTTGAGAAACGGATGACCGAGACACAGTCTTTCAGAAGCATTAACTCTAACCCTGGGTAGACAGTACCAACCTACATCCCCTACATCTGGTAGCCTACCACTGGAAGAGGTCATGCAACATACTCAACTATGCTACAGCCCATAATAGCTTGTGGTTTCACACGGAAGTTTCTAGCATGAATAATCTTATGATGCCTTTGAGCCTAGGTGGCGGACCATAGGATGATCACTCTGGTACTCCGGGATATCCTAGGACAATACTGGATTCTCCAGGTGCCCACAAGCAATCCACCCAGATGTGTATTAAAGTTGCCACCTTAAGTTGAACCATTAATTAACAAACTCACATCTGTCATGGATACTCTCAAACCCAATCCACGTCTAAGAGCATAGCATGGCAATATAGGCATAACGTAGAGGTAACTCCCAAGGGTTTGATAATAAAATAGGTAATAGGTTCTACCTCATCAACTACTTCCCAGACCCACATGTTAAGAGATCCTACTCATGCAATGTGTGAGGGTTGAAACTAATGCATAAAACTGAGTAAATAAAGGGGTATGATCAATGTGTTACTTGCCTTGCCGACGATCCGCAAAACCTAGTGACTCGTAGTAGCACGCTTCGCACTCTAGGAATTCTATCGCAAACAAACAATAGCATACATAAGAAATCAAGCAAAGATGCATGGGTAAAACTCAAATAAGAAGATCTAACCATAAAGTTCAACTGAAGAACTTCGGTTTGCAAAAAGAATCAAATCAAACGGAGCAACGAAACTCAAACTACAAAAGAAACAAGATCTGCTTACTAATATGGACTAAAGTCAAATTTTACAATTCTAAAATCTTGTTCAAGTTGTTTAAATAGAAAGAGGGCTTCGAGACGAAGATCTAGGCATCTGTTTCACCTGATTTGGATAAACGAGTGAAAAGATAAACTAAAACGAAGATTTGGGAAGAAATCGCGATCGAAAATAATCGCGGAAAAACCCTGGAAATAAAACGAGACGAATAGGCTAACGAATGAACGTTCGCTGTCTGCGGCTAACTGACGAACAACATTCATTAAAACGAACGAACGGACAAGCGTCCGCTAAATAACTAAACCGACAAAAAACCGAACCAAAATAAAATAAAAAAACGCATCTAGTTTTTTTTAAAACTGGGGTTTTTACCTAAAACCGAAAAAACGGTGACTCAGATCGAATCGGGACGGCGGCGGCTGCGGCGACGTGCGGCTCCGGCGAGGCGAGGCAGCAGCGGCGGCGGGCAGCTGTAGCGACCTGACCCGAATGGATCACGTCTACTGTGATACGGTGTCATCCCTGGATCAGTAATGCTGACACCACACAGTACATCGAGGTTTTATAGCAGAGTTGCAATCACACACTTATTACATCGATGGCTCAAAAAGAACTTACTACAATAAATATGGCTGAAGGCCATCTAATATCGATAACAGCGGAAGACTCGGAAGATAAATGGGTCCATCAACTCCAGCGGCATCACTGAGTATAGGGCCACGACCTAAACGCACCTCAATTGTCGTCTGAAAAGTCTGCAACATTAACGTTGCAGCCCGAAAACGGGTCAGCACATGGAATATGCTGGCAAAGTAACACATAGAGAGTAATGGAATGAAACAGCTATACTATATGCATATATGGCTGGTGGAAAGCTCTATGGTTACAGTTTTGCGTAAAGCCAGTTTTTCCCTACTGCAAAGGAATAAATTTTATTTAACTATTATGGTGGTTGTGAAACATTGAGAATGGTTGACAGCATTCTCAATCCCAATTAAAAATAATTAAAACCCAACAACATTAATTAGAAGTAACATGTTGAGATTCACTCGATATTCAAGTACTAGATACTCAAGTTGTCCATAACCGGGGACACGGCTAATCATGATTAGTTTGTTACTCTGCAGAGGTTTGTGCACTTTTCCCCACATGACTCGATCGCCTCCGTTTGTTTTCTCACACTACATGGTGTTTGAGAAACGGATGACCGAGACATAGTCTTTCAGAAGCGCTAGCACCTTACATGTGGGGTAGACCGTACCACCTACAACCCCTACATCTGCTAGTCCACCCCGTAAGAGTTCACACAACTTAGTCAACTATGCCAGAGCCCATAGTAGCATGTGGCTGCACACGGAAGTTTCTAGCATGAAAGATCTTATGATCCCTTTGAGCCTGGGTGGCGGTCCAAAAAAAAACAGGCAAGTCCTGATAGACATCAGGTGCCTCAATCCACCCAGATGTGTGTTATGTTGCCACCTTAGATAAACCATTAAAATTATCAATCTCACATCTGTCATGGATATCACTCACCCAATCCACGTCTACTAGCATAGCATAGCGTAATAAGCAAACGTGGAAGTAACTCCCAAAGGTTTCATAATAATACAGGTAATAGGTACTACCTCATCTACTTCCCATCCCACAATTTAATTAGATCCTAATCATGCAATGTGTGAGGATTGATCTAATGCAATAAAACATGGGTTGTAGAAAAGGTATGATCAAAGTGTTACTTGCCTTGCTGATGATCCGCGAGTCCTAGGGTTTCGAAGTAACAAGCGGCGCAATCCGGGTAATCTATCGCAGACAAACAACAAGCATACAATAAGTACTCATCTAATGCACAGGTAAAACTCGAACAAGAGAACGAACCAGAAAGTTCAATTTAAGAACTCCGGTTGCAAAGAAAGAAAGAACCGAACAAAGAAACAAACGGCGAAAGAAAACAACTCGGTTCTAGCAAGTTGAAACTAGGTCAAAATTTTACTGTAGCAAAATCTTGTTCAAGTTGATTAGACGGAACGGCGGTTTCGAGACGAAACTCCAGGCGCTTGAATCACCTGATTCCGATAAACGAGCGAAAAGAAAGACTAGAAAGAAGATCGGATCTGAGATCGCGATCGCGGAATAAATCCGAAGAAAAGAAAAAAGAAGAACGGTTAAACGAACGGACGTCGTTAACCTAGAAGAATCCGGTAATCACGTTCGTTAGGACGAACGGTCCGGCGAACGGTCCAAAGGCAACTAAATCGGAGAAGAAAACGAATCCGATCTAGGGTTTCAGAAAAGAAAACCGATCGAAAAACTGATCTAAAAAACCGGAACGGTTTAGAGAAGAAAAGAATCGGAACGATTGGAAGAAAACGATCCGAGGAAAAAGAATAGATGTAGCGCGGGGCAACCTTGGCGAGGTCTCCGGCGAACGGGGCTCCAGCGGCGGCGGCGTTGGGCGGCGGCGGCGGTGGCGTGGGTGAGGGGCGGCGGCGGCGCGGTGGTGTATGGCGGCGGCGCGGCACGGGTGACGCAGGGCGCGGGGTGGAGCTGCGTACTGCTGCTTGTTGCGGCTTTGATTTGATGTGTTTAGAGAGGGGTGCTTGGGTATTTATATTGGGGAGGGATGGGGTTTACTTGGGGTAGAAGGCAAGAATTAAACTAGGAATAGGAATAGAAAAGAGGGAAGGAAAAGATCTAGAAATAGAAAAGGAATATACGGAAGTAGGACCAAAGTCCTACTAGGATTTCCTAAACGAAAGAGGCGGTGGCTCCCTGGCGCCTTGCGCCTGGCGCGGCGATGGCCTTTGGCCCTCCTGGCCGGCGGCTTGGCTTGCGGCGGCTTGGGCCTTTGGCCCAAGTCGCTGGGATTTTTTTTAAACGGTTTCGTGCTCGAATAAAAAAACAGAAAAACAAATCTACCGGACTCCAAATCTAAAAAAAATAAATTTTTCCCGACTCCTAAAAATGAGTCGAACAAAATGAACTTTTCTCCGGGCCTAAAATGCAATTTTTGAAAACGCGCATTTTTCCCTATCAAAAAAAATGCAAATAAAACTCCGGCAAACAAAAATTGATCTATTTATTAAATCTTCATTTTTCCTAAATTTTGGGAAAGTCATATTATTCCCTCTCTCATATATTTCGACACCAGAAAAATTATTGAAGATAAAATAAATAAATCAAATGATCCTATTTTCAAAATTCGAGAAAACTCCCAAATATGAAAATAATGAAATCTCCAACTCTCCCCAAGGGTCCTTGAGTTGCGTGAAATTTCTAGGATCAACCAAAATGCAAGAAAATATGATATGCATATGATCTAGTGTATAACATTCCAAATTGAAAATTTGGGATGTTACAGCAGCGTGGGCAAGCGGCGGCGGCGGCGACTCAGGGCTCCTGGGGGGCCCCGAGGTGGGCTTTTAAAGGGGGGGGCGAGGTGGCGGCGATGCCCGACTTGGGGAGGGGGTCGGCGCGGCGGGCACGGCTCAGACTCATCCGAGTCCGATGGCGACACGGGACGAGGAGGGCGGCGCGACAGTTGGGCCAGCTGGGCCTCGGCCCAGTTCGGTCCGGCGGGGAGTTTTCTTTTTTTTAAACAGGTTTCACCGGAAAAATCTTAGAAATTAAAATAAAAAACTAAAAATGCCAAAACAAATTTTCACCGTCTAAATAAAATATTTAGAACAGGATGAATATTTTCTTGGCCTAAAAAAATGCAATTTTAAAATATGTAATTTTTTTTCTAATTCAAATAAAATTGCAAAAAATCCAAATAAAATTACTTATTTGATTTCAATATTTTTCCTCTAATATTTCATTTATTTTGGAGAAGTTATATTATCTCCTCTCATATATTTTAATTAGAAATATTTTCGGAGAGGAAAAATAATTAAAACCCAAATGATCCTTGTTTTGATATTTGAGAAAAATTGAAATATGAAAACGATGAAATCCCCAACTCTCTCCGTGGGTCCTTGAGTTGCTTAGAATTTTGAGGATCGCGAAACGAAATGCAATAAAATATGATATGCATAAATGATCTAAGTATAACATTCCAAATTGGAAATTTGGGATGTTACACGCCGGCCCTTTCTCGCCCGCTGCGGCGCTCGCTCCCGCATCGACGCCCGTTTGGGCTGGGTGCCAACGCCCGTCCCCTGCCAGCGCGCCCGCCCCGTTGAGGCCCCTTGGGACTATGACAAGGAGCCCCACCCCAGAACGTTATAAAAAGGATTTTTAAAAATATAATAAATAATTAACTAAATTAATTAATTATGTTTAATTAACCTGATTAACTATTGTTAATTAATTAAGCAGTAATTAGATTGGTTAAACCCTAATTAGGATAAACAAAGTATGACAGCTGGGCCCCACACGTCAGTTTGACCCAGTCAATGCCCTGTTGGCTGCTGCCGTCTTGCTGACATCATGTTGATGTCAGCATACACTATTTCCGGATAATGTTGATTTAAAATAATTAAATAAATTCAAAAAATGATTAAATCTTTTTAAATTAATATAAAATAAATCGTAGCTTGGATGGAAAAACTTTGTACATGAAAGTTGCTCAGCACGACGAGACGAATCCGGGTACACAGCCCGTTCGTCCACCACACATCCCTAGCATAGCGAGCATGCAACTTTCCCCCTCCGGTTCATCTGTCCGAAAACGTGAAAAACCGGGGATACTTTCCCGGATGTTTTTCCCCTTTGCCGGTATCACCTCCTACAGCGTTAGGGCACGCCTAGCACCGTCGTTGTCATGTCATGCATCGTTATGCATATGTTTGCATTATATTCATTGTTTCTTCGCCCTCTTCTCTCCGGTAGACTACGAGACTGACGCCGCTGCTGGTGCCCCGATCGACTATGTTGTTGACGACCCCTACTTGCCAGAGTAACCAGGCAAGCCCCCCCTTGATCACCAGATATCGCCTATTCTTCTCTCTACTGCTTGCCTTAGAGTAGTGTAGCATGTTACTGCTTTCCGTTAATCCTATCCTGATGCATAGCCTGTCTTTGCTATTACTGTTGTTACCTTTACCTGCAATCCTAAATGCTTAGTATAGGATGCTAGTATTCCATCAGTGGCCCTTCATTATTGTCCGTATGCCATGCTATACTATCGGGCCGTGATCAGTCGGGAGGTGATCACGGGTATATACTTATATACATAATACATGATATATGTGGTGACCAAAGTCGGGTCGGCTCGTAGAGTACCCGTGAGTGATTCACAGATTGGGACCGAAAGGACGTTTGTCCTGACGGCCCTCTGAGTGGACCTTTGTGGTGGAGCAACAGGGCAGGTTGAGACCACCTAGGAGAGAGGTGGGCCTGGCCCTGGTCGGCGTCTGCGGTTAATTCAATTAACACGCTTAACGAGATCTTGATATTTGATCTGAGTCTGGCCACTGGCCTATATGCACTAACCAACTACGCGGGAACAATTATGGGCACTCAATGTCGTGGTATCAGCTGAAGCCTTCGTGATGTCAGCCATTGAGCGGCACACGCCGGATTGGACCATAAGCCTGCGCTTGTATTAAGGGGGCTAGGTCTTCTTCCGGCCGCGTACGCAACGTGCAGGTGTGCAATGGGTGGTGAGCCCAGACCCTTGCGCCATAGGATTTAGACCGGCATGCTGACCTCTCTGTTGTGCCTAGGTGGGGCTGCGACGTGTTGATCTTTCGAGGCTGGGCATGACCCAGGAAAGTGTGTCCGGCCAAAGGGGATCGAGCGTGTTGGGAAATGTTGTGCACCCCTGCAGGGAAGTTTATCTATTCGAATAGCCGTGTCCCTCGGTAAAAGAATGACCCGGAGTTGTACCTTGACCTTATGACAACTAGAAGCGGATACTTAATAAAACACACCCTTCCAAGTGCCAGATACAACCCGATGATCGCTCTCTCACAGGGCGACGAGGGAAGGATCGCCGGGTAGGATTATGCTATGCGATGATACTTGGTTAACTTACCATCTACTCTCTTCTTCTGCCTCAAGTGGAGGCTGCTAGAAGCGTAGTCTTTGATAGGACTAGCTACCCCCCTCTTATTCTGGCATTCTGCAGTTCAGTCCACATATACTACCCCTTTCATTGATACCAATGCATATGTAGTGTAGCTCCTTACTTGTGAGTACTTTGGATGAGTACTCATGGTTGCTTTGCTCCCCCTTTTTCCCCTTTCTATACTCGGTTGTTGCGACCAAACGTTGGAGTCCAGGAGTTAGATGCCACCGTCTACAACAATTCCTACTACACTTGAGGTGCCTACTACTATGTGCAAGCCGCTGACGAGGACTAGGAGTAGTTTAGGAGGATCCCGGGCAGGAGGCATGCGCCTCTTTCGATCTGTATCCTAGTTTGTGCTAGCCATCTTATGGCAACTTGTTTAACTTATGTCTGTACTCAGATATTGTTGCTTCCGCTGACTCGTCTATGATCGAGCTCTTGTATTAGAGCCCTCGAGGCCCCTGACTTGTAATATGATGCTTGTATGACTGATTTTATTTTTAGAGTTGTGTTGTGATATCTTCACGTGAGTCCTTGATCTTGATCGTACACGTTTGCATGTATGATTAGTGTACGATTGAATTGGGGGCGTCACAAGTTGGTATCAGAGCCAACTGCCTGTAGGAATCCCCCTTCCACACTCCTTGGCCGAAGTCGAGTCTAGACATTGCAAAACTTTTACTAACATGGATGTGTGGCTTACAGGACCACGTCACCATTGGGTGGTATTAGGATCTTTTATTCTTCATCTATACTCTCGGACTCATATCTCTTCTATTCGGGTTAAAATGAATTTACTAACTCTAACATTAGGATCACGTGATCACATCTACCCGGAAAGCCCTTTATTACAGATGATCACCTGCTTCACCAGAACACTTCAAAGATATTCTTCGAGGTTCTCCCGAGTACATGTTCCCATCACTTTAAAAATTCCCGACCACCAATAAATCCTTATGTATAACTACTTACACTTGTTGTTCATACCTTCGATCCCAGTTGCCCTTGTTATTACTTGATACCCTGAAAAATTCTTCGATGTTCCGAGAATCCTTTGTTCCCACTTCTTTGCAGCCCCTTTTCCACATTAATACCGAGTATCTGTTCTTCCCTCGTTGTTCATATGATTCACAAGATACATTGGAATACTATCTGATCTCCCGGTAATCCTCTGCCCATTGTTGCTCTGCAAATACTCGTCTGCCTGCATTATGGTTAATTTCATAATTCTAGTAATCTCCGTTGACATCCTTTGTCATTATCATTTTGAGTCTATTGATTCAATATGTTGCGGATGCTCGCAATCCTCAATCAGATCCTAGAATTCATCCTTCCGGCTCAGACGTCATTTTTAACATGGGCTGGATCTCGCCCAATCAAATTGCCATCGATTGTACCCCTAAGCCTGCTCAGCTTATCCATCCTTAATCATAGTGTTTGCTTCTGATCCCTTGATTTGGAAATCATAATTCTTTTTCATTGAGCTTTGAGTTAGTCAGTTGTTTCTATAATCTGATCTCCTTGCATCCCTTCTTCCTCTGGTTGAGTACCAATGCTCACATCACCACCAGATCCTTTGTTGGGTTTTATCTGACAACGTCCCTCATATTCAATCACTTTGGAAGTTCTTTCCCTGATACATAATGCCATTGGTAAATCCTATTCTCTGATTTGACCAACCATACTCTGCTTTCGAGATGGTGATATTTACTCTTCAAGTTTGTGGTATATGTTCCTAAGATGCCCGATGGGTTGAACCAACACCTTCCCTAATCTGTTTGAACCCATAAGATTTCACGGGTCGTACTTATCTAGTATTGCACCAGGTAAAACTTTCAACAACTAATGTCATTTTTGAAACACGAGAAGTGAATGGAAGGTTATGCATTGAAGAAGTGGGAGTCGACCTTGAACTTAGTGTTCATGCCCATGGACCCGATGTGGAACTTATCATGGAAGCTTCTTGCAAAACTTTTAATCAGTTGGATAATTATTCTGGTGTCTTTGAATTGGATCCCTGGCGACTATGGTTTCGGCCATATTGATATTCCTTGATTCCTTTTCTCGGACAAGTTAAAGTACTTGTCTTTTGCAGATCAATACACTTTTCAACCCTCTATTTTGCTCTACCTCCGAGTATTATCCTCTGTATCTCGATAATATCACCGAACCATGTTGCTTATTATGAGTCTTCATCAAGTATTATTCCTCATCGATTCCAATGTTTCCTGGTTCCGAGTTGTTAGTCACTCGAGGACACCGATAACTAAATCGGGTCTGCATCATGATTAAACAACTCTTAGTAATCTCCTTTACTCACTAGTTTGAACTTGAGCATGTCAATCCTAGCCTGATCGGCTATCATCTTGTGCTAAATTTTAAACCGTGCCACCTGGTCCTTATTCCCAGAGCACATCTTTCGAGGATGAGCTAAGCTTACGTCGATCTTCCTCGTCTTATCGTTCACCTCGAACAGTGATACGTCTCCAACGTATCTATAATTTATGAATTATTCATGCCATGTTTACAATAGTTTTATATGATTTTGGTATGATTTGATTAGAACTAACCCAGACTGAGGCTGTTTTCAGTAGAACTACCGTGGTGTTGTTTTTGTGCAGAAATAAAAGTCCTCGGAATGCCATGAAAATCAATGGAGATTTTTTTGGAAAATATAAAAAATACTGGAACAAAAATCTACCAGAGGGGAGTCCCGTGGGCCCCACAAGAGTCGGGGTGGACTACCCGTGGGGCCCCCCTGATTTGTTCTCGACGCCAACCTCTCCTATAAATACCCAAACCTCCAGAAATTAACCTAGATTGGAAGTTCCTCCGCCGCAAGCCTCTGTAGCCACGAGAAATCAATCTAGGCCCTCTCTGGCACCCTGCCGGAGGGGGCCATCATCACCGGAGGCTATGGAGGAGGATCCCGAAGGGGCCATCATCGCCATGAAGGATAAGATCCAAAGGGAGAACCTCTTCCCATCCAGGGGGAGGCCATGGAGGAGGAAGCAAAATGGGGAGAACCTCGCTTCCTCTCTCTCGGTGGCACCGAAGTGCCCTCGGGAGGGGAATCATCGCCGCGGTGATCGACTTCATCATCATCACCATCCTCATATCTTTTACGCGGTCCACTCTCCCTCACCCCGCTGTAATCACTACTTGAACATGGTGCTTTATGCCACATATTATGATCCAATGGTGTGTTGCCATCCTATGATGATTTGAGTAGATATCCTTTGTCTTTGGGTTGATTGTTGATCTAGATTGGTATGAGTTGTATGTTTTATTTTGGTGCTGTCCTATTGTGCCCTCTGTGTCGCACAAGCGTGAGGGATTCCCGCTGTAGGGTGTTGCAATACATTTATGATTCACTTATAGTGGGTTGCTTGAGTGACAGAAGCATAAACCCGAGTAAGGGGATTGTTGCGTATGGGATAAAGGGGACTTGATGCTTTAATGCTATGGGTGGGTTTTACCTTAATGATCTTTAGTAGTTGCAGATGCTTGCTAGAGTTCCAATCATAAGTGCATATGATCCAAGAAGAGAAAGTATGTTAGCTTATGCCTCTCCCTCATATGAAATTGCAATGACGACTATCGGTCTTGTTAACAATTGCCTAGGACAATTCCGCAAACCGACCCATCATTATTCCACACTCGCTATTTATAATATTTAGTAATATATTCTAACTTTATGATAACAGCACCTACTTTTATGTTTTAGCTCTCCGATATCATGCAAAGTTATCCTCTTCATACCCACAACGTAGTTTTATTTCTTGTTTCTAGTCGGAAGCAAACGTTCGGTGTATGTAGAGTCGTATCAGTGGCAGATAGGGCTTGAGATAATATTGATCTTACCTTGAGCTCCTTGTGGATTCGACACTCCATACTTATCACTTCCACCATTGGGAATTGCTATGATGATTCCCTGCACTTGGGGATTATCAAGCTCTTTTCTGGTGCCGTTGCCGGGGAGCAATAGCGTGGGGTTGATATTCTCGTGTGTGCTTGTTTGCTTTCTTCACTAAGTAGATTTTGTTTTTCCTTTTTTTCTGTTTAGTTGTGTGTGAAACATACAAGAAAATTTAAAAGAATGAAAACACAAAAATAATTTACTTGCCTCTCATGCCTAAAAAGTTTTTCAATAAGACAAGTGATTGGAAGATTATGCATTAAAGAAATGAGGGTCGACCTTGAGCACTTGTGTTCATGCTCATGGAAACAATGTAAAAAAATTCATGGAAGCTTCGCTGAAAATAATTATCCCCTTGTATATATCCATTGTATTATAAAAATAATGTGCCAGGCCTTGGTTTTAGGATGATTAGATTGCTTGTTTACTTTGTGCAGTACAAAAACAGAAACTTTGGTTGTAGCATGTGATTTTACATTTTTACTGGAAAGTCAAGTGGGTCTGAAACTTTTTGCACATAACTTCTGTACAAATTGTTTAAATTGTCATATTTTTTAGAATTTTTTGGAGTTACAGAAGTTTACTAAACTTCCAGATTACTACAGACTGTCCTGTTTTTGGAAGATTTTGTTTTCTATGAGTTGTTTGCTTATTTTGATGAATCTATGGGTAGTATCGGGGGGATATGAACCATGGTGAAGTTGGAATACATTAGATATAGTTCTAATATGAAATTGGAATGAGTTTGCAATAGTACCTAAAGGTAGTGATTTGCTTTATTATATTAACGGATCTCACAAAGTTTTTGTTAAAGTTGTGTGCGGATGAAGTGTTCGAAGATCAAGGAGCTATCAATATGATAAGAATAAAGAGAGGCAATAGCTCAAGCTTGGGGATGCCCAAGGCACCCCAAGTAAATATTCCAAGGATACTCAAGCATCTAAGCTTGGGGATGCCTCGGTTGGCATCCCATCTTTCTTGTTCAACAATTATCGGTATACCTTGGTTTTTGTTTTGTTCACATGATTTGTGTCCTTTGTGTTTTTGTTTTTCCATTAAAGAACCATGATAGTATGAGATATCCCTTAATTTATTTATAGAATGCTTCATGTGCTTCACTTATATCTTTTAAGTATGATCTTATAGAATTGCTCTTTGTGCTTCACTTAAATTTTTTGAGTACGGTTTTATAGAATGCTTCGTGTGCTTCACTTATATATTTTGAGCTTGGATATTGGTTAGTCTATATTAATTGTAGAATGCTCCATAAACTTCACTAATATCTTTTGGAGTATGAATAATGCTATCATTTAAAGCAGGTTTGGAAGAGTGTCAACTTTAGTTAGTAATGATTCCATTATTTCGAATGAGAAGAATTTTGCTTATATGGAGAGTAGTAAAATTTCTATGCTTGTAGATCATGAAAAGAATGATTTATGTGATGGTTATATTGTTGAACTCATTCATGATGCTACTGAAAATTATTATGAGGGAGGAATGCATGCTTGTAGGAGTTGCAATAATATCAAGTTTCCTCTCTATGTGCTTAAAGTTTTGAAGTTATACTTGTTTTGCCTTCCTATGCTAGTTGATTCTTGTTCCCATAAATTGTGTGCTCATAAAATTCCTAGGCATAGGAAGTGGGTTAGGTTTAAATGTTCTAGTCATATTCTTCATGATGCTCTCTTTATGTTTCAATTCTTATCTTTTATGTGAGCATCATTGAAATCATCATGCCTAGCTAAAAGACATTAAAGAAAAACGCTTGTTGGGAGACAACCCAATATTTATACTTACTGTTTTTGTGTGTTCTCATGATTAAGCTACTGTAGTAATCATGTATTATACCTTTTGTTTCAATAAAGTGCCAAGTAAGACTTGTGGCAATACTTGGGTGAAAGTTAATGTGATCTTGCTGTAAAAAACAGAAACTTTGCGCTCACGAGATTAGCTGTCATTTTTTACATAAGAGTGTGATTGAGTTGATTCTTTTTTCAGAAGATTAATAGACAAATTCCTCACGTCCACCAATTTATTTCATAATTTTTGGAGTAGAAGAAGTATGGTTGGTGGCCAGATCATTACAGACTGTTCTGTTTCTGACAGATTCTGTTTTTATTGCATAGTTTGCTTGTTTTTTAGTTTCTATGGCTTATATTTCTCAATATAAATTGTGGAAATGATATGGTACAGTAGGCATTGTGTGAGAAAAATTATGAACCTTGTCTTTGACAGTACCAAATTGAATGGTTTATTCTTTATCATACTAACCTATCTCACGAAGTTCCGTTAAATTTTGTGTGATTGAAGTTTTCAAGCTTTGGGTGAGATATCGATATGAGGAGAATAAGGAGTGGAAAGACCCTAAGCTTGGGATGCCCAAGGCACACCAAGGTAATATTCAAGGAAGACTCAAGCACCTAAGCTTGGGGATGCTCCAGAAGGTATCCCCTCTTTCGTCTTCAAAACTATCGGTATACCTTACTCGGAGCTATATTTTTATTCGTCACATGATATGTGTTTTTCTTGGAGAATATTTTCGATTTTATTTGCTGTTTGAATAAAATCACTGGATCTGAAATGTCAACTCTTGATGACTTTCTCGAATGTCAATTCGAGAGATGCATCTATACCTCGTTCACCGAGATAGCCCCTAGGTACCTAACATGTGTTGAACTCCGTCCTTCCCGAGTTTTTCCACTTAACTTTCTGTAAGTATGATGAAGATCCTGAAGAAAGGATGTCGGCTTCGTCATGATGACCTGGAGTAGAGAAATGAATACCTCAACGAAAGGGATCAATTTCTTTGAGAAGAGCAACCAAGACCTAGAAGATTCGTTAGAATTTCGTAACCAAAACTTTCTCACTTACTTCACTTCTTCAATCTCGGGACGAGATTTCTTGTAGTAGAGGAGAATTGTGACGCCCGGATAATTATGCTACAGTAACCCTCTCCTAATGATGCCACGTCACCACGATTACTGATGTTAATCTCACGGTGATTCACATCCCGCTCGAATTTAAATTCAAAATCGAGTCAAACCGTAAAGTTTTCACATGATAAAACTAAAATGTTTTGGATGTGAAAAATAATTCATAAGTAATATTGGTGGAGAAACCAACCTCTTTGAAAGTGTTTGATTGCCCTAAAGTAAACAAAACAGTACGAAAACAATTAATTAAATGTCTTTTCCAATTAATAAAATATTAAACTATTTTATTTAGTTGCCCAAGTTTTTGTTGCTTTAGAATATGTAGTAACACTATTTTAGAAACTAATTTTATATTTTATAAAACTATAGTAAATAGAAAATAAAGTAAACAGTAAAAATAAAATAAATAGAAAGAGCAGACAAGACATAAAAGTAAAATAAAACAAAAGAAAAACGTCTCGCCCACCTGGGCTTTAGCCCAGCCGGCCTACCCGCGCCCCTGGGCTATATGGCCTGCGGTGCCCAACCCTAGCTCGACCAACACCCCACAACCCCCACTCCGCCTCGCTCTCTTCCCCCCGAACCGGATCGAGATCGGGGGCTCGCCTCGGCGCTAGATGCCGCCGCAGCCCGGACCGCCCACCTCGCCGGACGCCGTCGCCGCCTCCTACCCTGCGTCGAACCGTCCCCGTTGTCCTCCCCACGCCTCGCTGCCCTAGTCCCTACGCCCTGTGGTGAGGCCCCCGGTCGCTCCTTTCGCTCGCCCCTGCTCCTGCTCCTGCTCCAGCTGCTCCTCCCCTTGCAGCCGCCCGCTACGCCGCTCGCCGTCGCCTACGGCCGCGACTGCGACGTTCCCGCGGCCTCTCCTGCCCATCCACGCGTGCCCGCGCCGCCCACTGCGGTGCTCGACGCTCCCGCGTTCCCCCTGCCACGCACGCACGCACCGGCCTCGCCGCGACCCAGGATGGCTGCGCCCGGGGATGGCACCCACGCACGCGCGCACCCTGCGCCTCGTGCCATACCCATGCACCGCATCGCCGCCGCATCACCGCCGGCACCCCGACCACCCCATGTCGCCGTGTGCGCCGTCCTCCCTCTGCCGTGCGTGCCCCTGGCCACCGCATGCCGCGCCCCGCCGCATCGCCACCGCGCTCGTCGCCCGGCCCCGCGCGTACACGCCCCGGCTTCCCCGTTCCCCGTACTCGCCGGCTGCTGGCCGCGCCCGCCTGCGCTGCCGCCGCAGCTGCTGCTTTGGCCGCCAGCTCGCGCCGCCCTGCAGCCCCCGCTCGCGTCCTGCCCCGCGCCGCCGCACCCCCGGGCTCCCCTTCCCGCACGCCGCGGCCGCCGTGCGCTCGCATGCCCGCTGCCTCCGGCCCTTGCTTGCCCGCTGCCGGTGCTTGCTCCCGCATCGACGCCCGTTCGGGCTGGGTGCCAGCGCCCATCGCCCGCCAGCGCCCCCGCATCGTTAAGGCCCCCGGGGCCTATGACAAGGGGGCCCCACCCAAGAACGTTATAAAAAAGATTTTTAAAAATATAATAAAAATATTAAATAATTAATTAGTTATATTAATTAACTTAATTAATTATGTTTAATTAACCTAATTAACTATTGTTAATTAATTAAGCAGTAATTAGATTAGTTAAACACTAATTAGGATAAACAGAGTATGACAGCTGGGACCCACACGTCAATTTGACCCAGTCAACACCCTGTTGACTACTGACGTCATGCTGACATCATGATGACGTTAGCATACACTATTCTAGATAATGTTGATTTAAAATAATTAAATAAATTCTAAAAATGATTAAATCTTTTAAAATTAATATAAAATAAATCGTAGCTCGGATGGAAAAACTTTGTACATGAAAGTTGCTCAGAACGACGAGACGAATCCGAATACGCGGCCCGCAAACGTCCCTAGCATAGTGAACACGCAACTTTCCCCCTCCTGTTCATCTCTCCGAAAACGTGAAACACCAGGGATACTTTCCCGGATATTTCCCCCATTCGCCGGTCCTACCGCGTTAGGGCACGCCTAGCACCGTTCGTTGTCATGCCATGCATCGTTATGCATCTGGTTGCATTGTATTCATTGTTTCTTCCCCCTCTTCTCTCCAGTAGACTACGAGACTAACGCCGCTGCTGGTGCCCCGGTCGACTATGTTGTTGATGACCCCTACTTGCCAGAGTAACCAGGCAAGCCCCCTTGATCACAAGATATCGCCTATTCTTCTTTCTACTGCTTGCTTAGAGTAGTGTAGCATGTTACTGCTTTCCGTTAATCCTATCCTGATGCATAGCCTGTCTTTGCTATTACTGTTGTTACCTTTACCTGCAATCCTAAATGCTTAGTATAGGATGCTAGTATTCCATCAGTGGCCCTTCATTCTTGTCCGTCTGCCATGCTATACTTTCAGGCCGTGATCACTCGGGAGGTGATCACGGGTATATACTTATATACATAATACATGATATATGTGGTGACCAAAGTCGGGTCGGCTCGTAGAGTACCCGCGAGTGATTCACGGATTAGGACCGAAAGGACGTTTGTCCTGGCGGCCCTCTGAGTGGACCTTTGTGGCGGAGCGACAGGGCAGGTTGAGACCACCTAGGAGAGAGGTGGGCCTGGCCCTGGTCGGCGTCTGCGGTTAATTCAATTAAGAAGCTTAACAAAATCTTGGTATTTGATCTGAGTTTGGCCACTGGCCTATATGCACTAACCAACTACGCGGGAACAGTTATGGGCACTCGACGTCGTGGTATCAGCTGAAGCCTTCGTGACGTCAGCGACTGAGCGGCGCGCGTCGGATTGGACCGTAACCCTGCGCTTGTATTATGGGGGCTAGGTCTGCTTCCGGCCGCGTACGCAACATGCAGGTGTGCAATGGGCGATGGGCCCAGACCCCGACGCCATAGGATTTTGACCGGCGTGCTGACCTCTCTGTTGTGCCTAGGTGGGGCTGTGACGTGTTGATCTTCCGAGGCAGGGCATGGCCCAGGAAAGTGTGTCCGGCCAAAGGGCATCTAGCGTGTTGGGAAATGTGGTGCACCCATGCAGGGAAGTTTATCTACTCGAATAGCCGTGTCCCTCGGTAAAAGGATGACCCAGAGTTGTACCTTGACCTTATGATAACTAGAATCGGATACTTAATAAAACACACCCTTCCAAGTGCCAGATACAACCCGGTGATCGCTCTCTCACAGGGCGATAAGGGGAGGATCGCCGGGTAGGATTATGCTATGCGTTTATACTTGGTTAACTTACCATCTACTCTCTTCTTCTTCTTCAAGATGGAGGCTGCCAGAAGCGTAGTCTTCGATAGGACTAGCTACCCCCCTCTTATTCTGGCATTTTGCAGTTCAGTCCACATATACTACCCCTTTCATTGATACCAATGCATATGTTGTGTAGCTCCTTTCTTGCGAGTACTTTGGATGAGTATTCATGGTTGCTTTGCTCCGCCCTTTTTCCCCTTTCTATACCCGGTTGTTGCTACCAGACGTTGGAGTCCAGGAGCTAGATGCCACCGTCGATGACGACTCCTACTACACTGGAGGTGCCTACTGATACGTCTCCAACGTATCTATAATTTTTTATTGTTCCATGCTATTATATTACATGTTTTGGATGTTAATGGGCTTATTTATACACTTTTATATTATTTTTGGGACTAACCTACTAACCCAATGCCCAGTGCAAATTGATGTTTTTTTTGCCTATTTCAGTGTTTCACAGAAAAGGAATATCAAACGGAATCCAAACTGAATGAAACCTTCGAGAGAGTTATTTTTGGAACAAACATGATCCAGGGGACTTGGAGTAGACGTCAAGAAATCAACGAGGAGGCCATGAGGCAGGGAGGCGCGCCTGCCCCCCTAGGCGCACCCCCACCCTCGTGGGCCCCTTGTAGCTCCACCGACCTAGTTCTTCCTCCTATATATATCCATATACCCCGAAAACATCCAGGAGCACCACAAAACCCTATTTCCACCGTCGCAACCTTCTATACCCAAGAGATCCCATCCTGGGGCCTTTTCTGGAGCTCTGCCGAAGGGGGAATGAATCACGGAGGGCTCCTACATCAACACCATAGCCTCTCCGATGACGTGTCAGTAGTTTACCTCAGACCTTCGGGTCCATAGTTATTAGCTAGATGGCTTCTTCCCTCTCTTTTGGATCTCAATACAAAGTTTTCCTTGATCTTCTTGGAGATCTATTCGATGTAACTCTTTTTGCGGTGTGTTTGTTGAGATCCGATGAATTGTGGTTTATGATCAAGATTATCTATGAACAATATTTGGTTCTTCTCTGAATTCTTATATGTATGATTTAATTATCTTTGCAAGTCTCTTCGAATTATCAGTTTGTTTTGGCCTACTAGATTGATCTTTCTTGCAATGGGAGAACTGCTTAGCTTTGGGTTCAATCTTGTGGTGTCCTTTCCCAGTGACAGTAGGGGCAGCAAGGCACGTATTGTATTGTTGCCATCGAGGATAAAAAGATGGGGTTTATATCATATTGCTTGAGTTTATCCCTCTACATCATGTCATCTTGCTTAATGCGTTACTCCGTTCTTATGAACTTAATACTCTGGATGCATGCTGGATAGCGGTTGATGTGTGGAGTAATAGTAGTAGATGCAGAATCGTTTCGGTCTACTTGTCGCGGACATGATGCCTATATACATGATCATGCCTAAATATTCTCATAATTATGCACTTTTCTATCAATTGCTCGACAGTAATTCGTTCACCCATCGTAATACTTATGCTATCTTGAGATAAGCCACTAGTGAAACCTATGGCCCCCGGGTCTATCTTTTATCATAGAAGTTTCCAATCTATTTTATTTCGCAATCTTTACTTTCAATCTATATCATAAAAATACCAAAAATATCTATCTTATTATTATTATCTCTATCAAATCTCACTCTCGTAAGTGACTGTGAAGGGATTGACAACCCCTTTATCACATTGGTTGCGAGGTTCTTATTTGTTTGTGTAGGTATGAGGGACTTGCGTGTAGTCTCCTACTGGATTGATACCTTGGTTCTCAAAAATTGAGGGAAATACTTACGCTACTTTACTGCATCACCCTTTCCTCTTCAAGGGAAAACGAACGCAGTGCTCAAGAGGTAGCAAGAAGGATTTCTGGCGCCGTTGCTAGGGAGGTTGCACCAAGTCAAGTCAAGATTTGATCTCCCGTCAACAAGCCATTTCTCGCGCCGTTGCCGGGGAGATCTACATCAAGTCAAGACATACCAAGTACCCATCATAAAACTCTTATCCCTCGCATTACATTATTTTCCATTTGTCTCTCGTTTTCCTCTCCCCCACTTCACCCTTTCCATTTTATTCGTCCTCTTTTTCCATGCCCCTTCTCTTTTCTAGTTCGTCTCTTTTCGCTTGCTTCTTGTGTGCTTGTGTGTTGGATTGTTTGTCACGATGGCTCAAGATAATACTAAATTGTGTGACTTTTCTAATACAAACAATAATGATTTTATTAGCACTCCGATTGCTCCACCTACCGATGCTGAATCTTGTGAAATTAATACTGCTTTGCTGAATCTTGTCATGAAAGATCCGTTTTCCGGCCTTCCTAGTGAAGATGCTGCTACCCATCTAAACAGCTTTGTTGATTTGTGTTATATGCAAAAGAAGAAAGATGTGGATAATGATATTGTTAAATTGAAGCTATTCACATTTTCGCTTAGAGATCGTGCTAAAACTTGGTTTTCGTCTTTGCCTAAAAATAGTATCGATTCATGGAATAAGTGCAAAGGTGCTTTTATCTCTAAGTACTTTCCTCCCGCTAAGATCACCTCTCTTAGAAACTATATTATGAATTTTAAGCAACTTGATTATGAACATGTCGCACAAGCTTGGGAGAGGATGAAATTAATGATACGTAATTGCCCTACACATGGTTTGAATCTTTGGTTGATTATACAAAAAATTTATGCCGGATTGAATTTTGCTCAACAGTAATTTGTTCACCCACCATAATACTTATGCTATCTTGAGAGAATCCACTAGTGAAACCTATGGCCCCCGGGTCTATCTTTTATCATATAAGTTTCCAATCTATTTTATTTTGTAATCTTTACTTTCAATCTATATCATAAAAATACCAAAAATATTTATCTTATTATTATTATCTCTATTAGATCTCACTCTCGTAAGTGACCGTGAAGGGATTGACAACCCCTTTGTTGCGTTGGTTGAGAGGTTCTTATTTGTTTGTGTTGGTACGAAGGACTTGCGTGTAGTCTCCTACTGGATTGATACGTTGGTTCTCAAAAAATGAGGGAAATACTTACGCTACCTACACAAACAGACGCAGTGCTTAAGAGGAAGCACCTACTACTACGTGCAGGCCGCTGACGACGACCAGGAGTAGTTTAGGTGGATCCCAGGCAGGAGGCATGCGCCTCTTTCGATCTGTATCCCAGTTTGTGCTAGCCATCTTGTGTCAACTTGTTTAACTTATGTTTGTACTCGGATATTGTTGCTTCCACTGACTCATCTATGATCAAGCTCTTGTATTCGAGCCCTCGAGGCCCCTGGCTTGTAATATGATGCGTGTATGACTGATTTTATTTTTTGAGTTGTGTTGTGATATCTTCCCGTGAGTCCTTGATCTTGATCGTACACGTTTGCGTGTATGTTTAGTGTACGATTGAACCGGGGCTGTCACACTACGGGTCCGTAGTTAGTAGATAGATGGCTTCCTCTCTCTCATTTGATTATAAATACAATGGTCTCTTGGAGATCCACATGATGTAACTCTTTTTGCGGTGTGTTTGTTGGGATCCGATGAACTTTGTGTTTATGATCAGATCTATCTTTTTGTCCATGGAAGTTATTTGAGTCTTCTTTGATCTCTTATATGCATGATCGCTTATGGACTCGTATTTCTTCTCCGATATTTGGGTTTTGTTTGGCCAACTCGATTTATTTATCTTGCAATGGAAGAGGTGCTTTGTGATGGGTTCGATCTTACGGTGCTTGACCTCAATGACAGAAGGGAACCGGCACATATGTATCGTTGCCATTAAGGATAATAAGATGGGGTATATTTCTACATAAATATATCTTGTCTACATCATGTCATCGTTCTTATTGCATTACTCCATTTCTCCATGAACTTAATACACTATATGCATGCCGGATAGCGGTCGATGTGTGGAGTAATAGTAGTAGATGCAGTGTTGGGGATATAACTATCAGGTATGACCGGCCCAGGAGGGGCTGGGTCATCCCTATGGCGGTTCATCTCATATGAAGCCCAAGAGCATATTAACAAATGGCGGTTCATAGATAGGCTTAATAGAGGGCCCAAAACCGAAGGCGGCTTAAGGCCCACGGATATAAACCGCCATGTACATAAACTTGTATTGTAAGGCATGTAAGAAAGGTCACCGAGCCGGATACGTTGTATAACTGGCCGAGACTCTGTAGGCCACAGGGCATCAACCCGTGTATATAAGGGGACGACCCAACGGCGGCTTAGAACAAGAGAAAACAGATCGAGAGCCGGGTCAAGCGTATTTGCTCCCTGCTCATTGAAACCCTAGCAATACCACCTCCAACTAGATTAGGCTTTTGCCTTCACCGTAAGGGGCCGAACCAGTATAAACTCCTCGTGTCCTTTTTCCTGATTAACCCCTTTAAGCTAACCTCATCGCGATGGCTCAACGACTAAGTCCTCACACTAGGACATCTGCCGTGACAATTCCACGTCATGCAGGCAGGAGTCGGTCTACTAAGATAGCTCTGGAATGCGAAGAAGGTGATGCGGCTTATGCTGAGTCGGTTTGTGAAACGGAGGAGTTAAAATTCTATAAGGACAATGTTGATCCGGCGGATATGACATCTTTGAAAAAGCCGACTACAGAGCATGATCCGGTCTTAAAGTTTAAATCGGCAGATGATACCAAGATGGTTGATTTTGTTCCCGGCGATTCATCCAAGCAGTTCAGTATCAGTGCTAATCTGGATCCGAAATAGGAAAGCGCGCTCATCGAGTTCATCCGTGAGAACTGGGACATCTTTGCATGGAAGCCTTGAGACATGCCGGGTGTACCGAGAGAACTCGCTGAGCACACTCTTAATATTGATCCAAAATTTAAGCCGGTTAAACAGTTTCTTCGCCGGTTTAATGAGGAGAGGCGGAAGGCCATTGGAGAGGAAGTGGTCCAGCTTTTGGCAGCTGGGTTTATTGTCGAAGTTTTCCATCCTGAGTGGTTGGCTAATCCGGTGCTGGTACTTAAGAAGAACGGCACTTGGCTTATGTGTGTAGACTACACGGATTTAAACAAGGCTTGTCCAGCCGATCCTTTTGCTCTCCCTCGTATTGATCAGATTGTTGATGCTACGACGGGTTGTGAGCGTTTGAGTTTTTTGGATGCTTATTTTGGTTATCATCAGATCAAGATGGCGGTTAAGGACCAGGAGAAGACATCTTTCATAACTCCCTTTGGAGCCTTCTGCTATGTGTCTATGCCTTTTAGACTCAAGAGCGCCCAGGCGACTTATCAGAGATGTGTTCAAAATTGCCTTCATGATCAAATTGGGCGCAATGTTCATGCTTATGTGGATGATATTGTGGTGAAATCCAGAGAGAAAGAGACATTGATAGATGATTTGAATGAAACCTTTGATAATCTCCGGGTTTATAAAATGATGCTTAACGCAGTAAAGTGTGTTTTTGGTGTGCCGGCAGGCAAGCTCTTGGGTTTTCTGGTATCTAACAGGGGCATTGAAGCTAATCCGGAGAAAATCAAGGCCATTACTTCTCTGGCTAAGCCGATGTGTGTCAATGATGTACAACGTCTAGCGGGCCGTATTGCGGTGTTAAGCCGGTTGGGAGAGAAGGCTATCCCTTTGTATCAGATGATGAAAAAGACAGATAATTTTGTCTGGAGTGATGCTGTTAATGAAGTATTTGAGGATTTGAAGAAACAGCTGGCTGAGCCGCCCGTACTTGCTGCCCCTGTTGATAAGGAGCCTTTGTTGTTATATGTGGCTGCTAATAGCCGGGTTGTTAGTGTAGCCATTGTGGTAGAAAGGAAGGAGGCAGGCAAGGAATATCCGGTTCAAAGTCTGGTTTACTATATCAGTGAGGTGCTTATTGAGTCCAAGCAGAGATATCCGCATTGGCAGAAGCTTGTATATGGAGTGTTCTTGGCCAGCCGGAAGCTTAAACACTATTTTCTAGGTCATCCCATTACTGTGGTTAGCTTTGCTCCTTTGGGAGATATCATCCAAAACAGGGAAGCAACTGGCCGGGTTGCTAAGTGGGCTATTGAGCTTGGACCTCATGGATTAAAGTATGTGCCTCGCACAGCCATCAAGTCTCAGGCTCTGGTGGATTTCATCAATGATTGGACAGAGCTGCAGATGCCTGAGGAAAAGCCAGATAACATGTATTGGACTATTCACTTTGATGGGTCCAGACAATTGGAAGGCTCGGGGGCTGGAGTTGTGCTTGCTTCCCCTTGAGGTGATAAATTCTGTTATGTTCTTCGTTTGATGTTTCCTTGCACTAACAATGCAGCTGAGTATGAGGCCTTGCTCCACGGTCTTCGGATGGCTAAGGAGATGAACCTAAGCCGGGTTAGGTGCTTTGGCGACTCAGATTTGGTGGCTCAGCAAGTCTCTGGTACTTGGGATTCCAAGGATCCACTCATGGCGGCTTATCGAAGAGAGGTGGACATTATTGCTGGTCACTTCAAGGGTTATCAAGTTGAGCATGTTGATCGGAGGACAAATGAAGCGGCGGATGCTTTAAGCCGGTTGGGTTCTCAACGTAAACCGGTGCCGCCTAATGTCATTCTTGATGTTTTGCATAACCCGTCGGTCAAGTTACCTACAGAGGAGGATTTGGCTATTCCTGACCCGGAAGCTCAGTTGGTGGCGGCTCTTCATGTATCTGGATTGGACGGTCCCTTATTTGGCCTATATGACCCGGGGCGAGTTACCTGAGGATGAAACCTTAGCCAGGCAGATAACCCGGTGGTCTAAGTCAATGACAATTGTTAATGGAGAGCTACATCATCGCAGTGTCACAGGGGCGTTTCAACGTTGTGTTTCTCCAGAAGAGGGCTGTGAGATCCTGCGTGAGATTCATGAAGGAGACTGTGGTCATCATGCCAGTTCAAAATCTCTCGTGGCTAAAGCTTTTCATCATGGGTTTTATTGGCTAACAGCTCATGCGGATGCGGAGGACCTGGTCAGCAGGTGTGATGGATGTCAGAAATTTTCACGACGAGCTCATGTGTCGGCTCAAGAATTGAGGATGATTCCAATCACTTGGCTGTTTGCAGTTCGGGGCTTGATATGGTTGGACCTTTCAAAAGATGCAAGGATAAGAAGACCCACCTTTTGGTGGCGGTTGATAAGTTCACTAAGTGGGTAGAGGCAGAGCCAGTCAGTAAGTGTGATGCAGCAACGGTAGTTCAATTCATGAAGAAGGTGATCTTCCGTTTTGGTTTTCCACACAACATCATAACAAACAATGGCAATAATCTCTCTAAAGGTGCTATGGAAGAATTTTGTCAACGTGAGCATATCCGGCTTGATGTATCGTTAGTGGCTCACCCCAATCTGATGGTCAAGCTGAGAGAGCTAATTAAGATATCTTGATAGGCAACAAGCCCCAGCTTATGCTTCCCTTACAGAGGACACCGGGTTGTTGGGTGGAGGAGTTACCTTCCGTGTTATGGAGTATTAATACCACCCTCAACAGATCGATGGGGTACACACCTTTTTTATGGTTTACGGAGCAGAGGCGGTTCTCCCTAGTGACATCCGTCATGATTCACCTCGTGTGGCGGCTTACGTTGAAGCGAATAATGAAAAAGCATGTCAGGAAGCACTTGACAGGTTGGATGAGGAGCGTGACATCGCAGCGGCTCGTTCGGCGATTTACCAGCAATATCTGCGTCGTTACCACAGCCGCCGGGTTAAAACCAGAACTTTCCAAGAAGACGATCTGGTGCTCCGGCTTATCCAGGATCAAACTGATATGCACAAGTTATCCCCACCTTGGGAAGGACCTTTTTTGGCCAGTAAGAATCTTAACAATGGATCCTACTACCTTATCGATGTTCGAGAGCACAAAGACTCACGTAAGCCGGAGGAGGAGATGCTTCGGCCGTGGAATATTGCTCATCTTCGGCCCTACTACACCTGAGCCACTGGCTCTTCTGATGTACATATTTTTTACAATGTATATATTATGATCAATATAATAAACCATCACCCCTGCTAAAGCAGGGCCTCTGTTGCTTTTTTCTTTCAAATAAATGAATTTTTGGTCACTTGGGGGCTTTTGCTTTATAGAGCAAAGTTATGATTACCCTTTGATCCGGCTTATTGGCCACACAAAAAAAACTTGGGGGCTTTTTCCCAAGTTAAAGGGACCAAAGAGAGTCTGTTGCAAAAGCACAACTCAAACATAGGTGCCCTTGAGCACAGCTCAAAATATTGCTTGGGGGCTCTTTTGTTCTAAAGAACAAAGAGTTTTTATAACCCTTGTAATAGGCTTAAAATCCAGGCTTGGAAGCCAGGTGTATTCACCTAAAACCCCGGGTTATCCTGCCTTTTTAAGTAAGCCACTCCACCCAGGTAATCCTAGAATGACCCGCCGAACGTTTGACAAGTCAATCTTATGCAGACACTGAACTTGTCAAAGTTAAAACGACAATTGGTTATGTGATGTCCATCTTATAAGGTTTGTATATAGGTTTAACTCAGTGGCTGTGCGACCCATGAAAGCACTCGATTTTTGGCCTGGCAGCCCATGAAAAGCCTCATTTTTTGTTTGTTTTTATTCGACAGATTTTCTTTTTTGAGGTTTATTTGATGAGGCTTATAAAGCTTTATTATGATAATTCAACGATGTTTATTAACCCGGCCTGGCTTTTGACTATAAGTTGCCAGTATGAGATGAGATACTATCCAGTGTTTATTAACCCAGCCTGGCTTTGACTATAAGTCGCCAGTTTGAGATAAGATAATATACGGTGTTTATTAACCCGGCCCGGCTTTGTTTCTGAACCAACAATTTCTGATAATTACCAGTGCTCAAGTTTTGGGTTATCACCCTTACCGCACTGGCTTGGTAAACCAACAGTGTGATCAAATATCACAAGACACTTTTTCACCTGCTGTACGCAGCAACAGATTCAAATTTGCTAATATCATAAAAGCATACATGCCATATCTTAACATGGCAGATGAACAGTGTCATACATAGCCAATATGCATGATGGCATAGCATAATAAGAGTTTAAAACTAGCTTATTACAAGGCGCTTGGTGCCCACAAGGATAATTGTTTTTAAGTCTTGATGAAAGCAGATGATACACCGTCCCCGGTTCATGAATCTTGGCCTGGCTGGCTTGAAGGTTGCAATTCATCCCTTGCCGGTTCATCTTCCTCCTCCATCGTCTGGAAGTTGGGTTTGGACCAGTAAAAGCCACGCAAGGCGACGAATTCAGCTTCGTCGTCAATCAGATCAGACGGGTCAATATCAGGGGCGAAAGTGTGCTTACGAATTGGCGAAATTAAATCAATCACTTTATACGAAGGAGTCTGCATCTTCTGATTGTCTGCATCGTAAGCTGGCTGGTACTTGGTGAGATTGGTCTCTTCAGCGATGATTGTTGCATGCAGACGAATCTCTTTGACACAGGCGGCAAAGTCTCGCTGGTCAAAAGAGGTTCCATCTTCCTTCAGACTAGGATACCCACTAGCTACATCTGCTAGGTCAAGTTTGGGTACCCATGCTTTGGCACGGCTCAAGGCTGTTACAGCTCCGGCTCTAGCACAAGACCGTTTGATTTCTTGAAATATGGTGGGTAAGATGGGCAGCTTCTTCAAGACATCGCTTAACAGATTTAGTCCTTGATTCGTTGGAGAGATAGTAGCGAGAGTCCGCTGAGCTCCAGTGTATAATTGCTCAACAAGAGTATAAACCGCCTTGAGCTTCACCAATGTGTCTTGGCTAAGGTTGCTGCTCCTGGGACCTGAAAAAGTTCAAAGATTGGTTAAGTGGCGGCTTACATTATGATGACAAATACTTACTTTGGATAAATAACAAGGGGACTTACCGAAGATAGTAGAAACCATCTAAGACACACTATGTTTTAAACCGGCGAGTTCAGTGGTAGCTTCCTCAAGAGCTGCCTCTACCTTTTCAGCACGCTGTATCAAGGCAGTTTTTTCTTCAGCCCGAGCCTTTTTATCCTCAGCCAAACCGGTCTTCAATTTTTCCGACACAGACACACTGAACTGCAATTTTGATTCAACCTTTCGGGTCTCATTTTCTTGAGCCGCCAGCTGAGTCTTGCCATCATTCAGTTGAGACTCTAGTTCAGCAGTAACAGCCTGCATACAACACAAGTTTATCAAACATATTTCAAGGAGGATTACAACAGTTAAGTCCCAAGCACTTTGCAAGCGAAACCACTTGGCACTTGGGGGCTAATGTCTGTCAACGCAATTTTTCAACGAAAATGAATTTTCTAAAGTCCCAAGTGCTTTGCAAGCAACAGCACTTGCACTTGGGGGCTAATGCATATTGCTTGTCTCTTCCTAAAGATGAGTCGGGTGAGCTGTCAACAGTCTCAACCGACTCATGGGGGTTATACAGTTCAGTTCTATACAATGATCAAAAGGACCGGCTCATTCATACTGATTAAACTGGCCCTTGGGGACTACACATGCAAAATTGTGATACTATCAGCATCCAGTTTAGTTGTAAACCAGACTTGGAGGGAGTCTAAGACAGAGGCTTGTAAGTTTTTTAAGTCTACAGATTATTCAATCTTATCATAATCAAAAGACTTGGGGGCTGGCAGGATATATAACTTATATAAGCCGAAGAACGTACCTCATACTTCTGGTGCATTTGTTTGACCATCTCAATTTCTAAGTCACGGATGGAGTGTACTTTGATTGAGAGAACCAGATAATACTTCACTATTACTCAATTGAGCATAGTGGGAGACATCGGACCTCACTTTCCGTCTTTCCATGACTTCTTGTTTGGCAGAATGTCTCGCTAGTACAGTTGGATTCCCCGGTTCAATAAATCCGGTGCCAATGATTAAAACGTCATCACCATGAGTCTCTGGTGGGTTAACTGAGCTTGAAGGTTCAGTAGTTGACGGATCAATAGTGGTTTCATCAACAGACGGCTCAGATATCTCAGGTTTAGCATTGGGAGCAGGATCTTCTGGTTGTTCAGGGTGTTCTGGTACAAAGGTTGGCTGGTCCGGTTCAGCGCCTCTCGGATCCTCAGCCGGCTTTGTCACCTTCGCTTTCTTGTTGGGCTTTGCTTGACCGCTAAAAGGAATTTGAACAAGTCAACATAATGATGAAGATATAAAGGTACAGAAGAGAGATACTTATTCTTACCCAGGGGCAGTCTTGAAAGCTGGCAGTTGAGTCTGCGATGAATTGCTAGAGGAAGAACGGGAAATCTCGTGCAAAGATGGAATCAAAAGAATTGAGTGGTTAACGAAAGAAACCCGTTGGTAAATAAAAGATTTAAGGTTAAAAAGAACCTCATTTTGCCATTTTCGAGGAGTGTTTGGTAAACCGGAGGATAAATCTTCACCTCCACTGGTCCGGGTCTGGTGGCGGCTTTCATGTCGCTACCGTTTTAAGAGAAAATGAGGATCTAAATAAGCCAAGGGGTGTGAAAACCTTACTTTCCGGGTTACCCGCCGAAGTTTCTGCCTTGGTAAAGGTTCTGAGTCGGAGGAAATAATAGTTACCTCTTCTTCAACTGCTTGGCTGGCTCCCGTGTCATCCTTGCAATAATCAGTGTCAATAAGGTGGTTAAAAACAAGCCAAGAGAGTCAAGGGCTACCTCCGACTCAGAGGTTTCGTCCAGCTTAAGCAGATCAAAGGCACTTGGTTTCTTCCTAGACCTCCTGATGGTCTTTTTGGCGGCTTTTGCGGCAGCCCTAGCCTTTTTGGCAGCCTCATGGTCATATTTGGCCTTCCAGAAGTCAGATTTAGCCTACGTAAGAATAACATAGTTGAGTTCATGCAGTGTTTGGGTGATGAAGTAAGGAAAAAGAAATCAAGAGACTTACATCTGGCGGCGGGTTAAGCTTGCAGAAAGGATTCAAGCCCACTTTGCTGCAGTCTTCAAATTTGCTATTTACAAGCGTCGTTGCCATTTCAATGATGCCCTCTTCAGTCAAACGCAGAGAGCTATGGTGTAAGGGATCGTCCGTTCCTCCAGTATAAGTACACATTAAGCCGAATCGGCGGCTTAAGGGTATGATCCGCCATGCGACCCAGCAGCAGATTAAATCGACTCCGGTTAAACCATTTCCTAGCAAGGCTTGGACTTTTCTGATGGTAGGAACGAGTTTCTTGCGTTTGGCGGCAGTAAGTTTATCAGGGAGTTGATAACTTGAGTCGAGACGTTCAACACGATAACCCGGCAATGGATTTTCATCAGACGGCGAGATATCTTTGCAGTAGAACCATGTTTGATTCTAGTCCTTGGGGTGACTCGGCAGAGCTACTTGAGGGAAGATGGCATCTCTTCTGTGCTGAATTGAAATTCCACCAAGTTCCAAGCTAGGCCCGTTGGTGAACTCATTCTGCCGGTTCAGGTAGAAGTATTCCCTGAAAAGCTCAACGCTAGGCTCTTCTTGCAGATATACCTCACAAAAAACTTCAAAGTTGCAAATGTTTGATATGGAGTTGGGTCCAATGTCTTGCGGATGGAGTTTGAAGAAGTGCAGGACATCCCTAAAGAACTTAGAGCTGGGCGGCGAGAAGCCCCGGTTCATATGATCAGTAAAGACAATAACTTCACCGTCTTTTGGTTGAGGTCTCTCTTCACCCTGGTCAGGAGCACGATAATGCATGACACTTTTCTCTGGCAAATATCCAACAGTGAAAAAATCCTTCAAAGTGCTCTCAGTGACGATGGAGGGAACCCAGTTACAGGTCATAATTGTCTTTGGCGGCATGGTGAAAGGACAACCTAAAGAAAGGACATAATTTGCCGGCTCAAGTTAGTTGATGGGATTACAATTTAACAATTGCAGTGCATGTTCAGAATGGCGGCTTAAGTGAGGGCTAATGATATATGAAGTAATGATAAGCCGACAGGATAAGCCGCCATGATTAAGATATTCAAGAGCTACCAAGAGTAAAAATTTGCTAAGTGTTGGGACAAACAGGTTCCATAGGTTGAAGCTGTAAATTCAGATCTACCGCTGTTCAGAAAAGGGAATAAAATTCCAAACCTACAGAGGCGACAGTAGAAAAGCGGAGGTGCCCTAGAGGAGATCTGTCGCGATGAGGATATATTCTAGTATCAAAAATAGGTGCTAAAACTACTACTGCGCAAGATTTATGTGGTTTTGGATCTAATCCATGGATCTAAGCAAGGAGAAAGAACGGTGGCGACGAACACCGATGAAACCTAATGACAGATCTATGACGAAAAAAGGAGGGCTTACTGATGCTAACAGGACAGCGGAGTGGCGCCACGGTTTTCTGGTCCGTTCAGGGTGATGCAGCGGCCGGAGTTGAGGTTGGAGACGAAGGTCGATGGCGGCGGGGTTCGTGCAGGTTGGTGTGTCGCGAGGAGGAAGAAATCGAGAAGGAGAAGGAGAAGAATGAAAGGTGACTTCATGGCCCTATTTATAGGCTTGGAAGTACAAAAGGCAGGTGCGGGAATCGATGAACAGTAAAATGGATATGTGTCGGCCCGGGCGCATCGATTTTCGGAGGGTCAGTAAAGAAAGAGATTTATTAAGATTGGGACTCTGTGTAGCATTAATCGCAGGTGACGTCATGGCGGGTTATCACAATTTTTGGAGATGATGTCATGGTGGGTTACAATATTTCATAGTACGAGGAGGAAGGATTTTTCTAAGTCTTGAAGATTGACATGAACAAGTTCAAATCAACCTGGGGCCTAATGTTGGGGATATAACTATCAGGTATGACCCGCCCAGGAGGGGCCGGGTCATCCCTATGGCTGTTCATCTCATATGAAGCCCAAGAGCATATTAACAAATGGCGGTTCATAGATAGGCTTAATAGAGGGCCCAAACCCGAAGGCGGCTTAAGGCCCACGGATATAAATCGCCATGTACATAAACTTGTATTGTAAGGCATGTAAGAAAGGTCACCGAGACGGATACGTTGTATAAGCCAGACGGGACTTTGTAGGCCGCAGGGCGTCAATCCGTGTATATAAGGGGATGACCCAGCGGCAGCTTAGAACAAGAGACAACAGATCAAGAGCCAGGTCAAGCGTATTCGCTCCCTACTCATCGAAACACTTGCAATACCACCTCCAACTGGGTTAGGCTTTTGCCTTCACCATAAGGGGCTGAACCAGTATAAACTCCTCGTGTCCTTTGTCCTGATTAACCCCTTTAAGCTAACCTCATCGCGATGGCTCCACGACTAAGTCCTCACACTAGGACATCTGCCGTGACAATTCCACGACATGCAGGCAGGAGTCGGTCTACTAATCTTGGATGTGATGCCTATATAATGATCATTGCCAAGATATCATCATGATTATTTGAAGTTCTATCAATTTCCCAACAGTAATTTGTTTACCCACAGTTTGCTATTTTTCTCGAGAGAAGCCACTAGTGAAATCTACGACCCCCGGGTCTCTTCTTTAATATATTTTCCTTTGTGATCTATTTTCCTTTACTTTTATTTCCAGATCTATTAAACCAAAAATACAAAAATACCTTGCTGCAATTTATTTTACCTCACGTTCCCGCGTGTTCTATCTATAAAATTATTACAACTCTCTCACGTCTGTTTGCCAATTTCTGGCGCTGTTACCCGAAAGGGATTGACAACCCCTTTAATATGTCGGGTTGCGAGTATTTGTTATTTGTGTGCAGGTGCTGTTTATGTAGTGTTGCTTGGTTCTCCTACTGGTTCAATAACCTTGGTCTCATCACTTAGGGAAATACCTACCGTCATTGTGCTGCATCATCCCTTCCTCTTTGGGGAAATACCGATGTAGTCTAGCAGACATCAAAAGGAATTTCTGGCGCCGTTGCCGGGGAGAGATCATCAACATCTACCAGGTTCCTAATCACAAATCTCATCTCCTTGAAATTTACATTATTTGCCCATTTCCTCTCGTTTTCCTCTCCCCCACTTCAAAAAAATTGTCATTTTATTCGCCCTCTTTTTCATTCGCCGTTTTCTTGCTTTCTAGTCCTGATGGCTAGCGTGTCTACTCCTCCTTTGTCACCAGATTTTGAAGTTTTATACTTCAAGCAATGACAAGGAGAAAATTTGAAAGATGATTGGTATAGGCTTATGGAATCATATCGTATTTGCAATTTAAAGGGGGATGCTAAGATCTTGCTTCACAATTTTTACATAGGATTGGCTTTGCATCATAGACAACTCCTAGATTTTGCCGCTAAAGGGAATTTTATTGAGCTTGCTGCTAATGATGCCTATGAAATTTTAGAAGGAATTCTGGGGGTTCCACCTCAAAAGAATGGGTTCTCTTTCACCCCTGAGGGAGTTCAAATGTTGGACAAACTTGGTGATTTGCATAAACATATGGTTGAATTGCAAAAATATAGCGAACCCCTCAAACATCTCAATGGTAGTATCAATCGCATGCATACCTTGATTACTCTCTACCATAAGCGATTGGATATTTTAGATCTAAAGATGGTTTCTTTTCTTGAGAATTTAGGGAAGCGCAAAGAGCCTCCCGGGTTTGAGAAAACCCTTACAGAAGTTGCCAAAACTACGGATGATAAAACTTAGATTCTTGCTTTATGCTTAGTTAGGGGCGTGAAACAATAGCGCTTGTTGGGAGGCAACCCAATGAATAAACTTTATTTTTGCCTTTTGCTTTCTGTTCTTGAGTGCTTGCACAATTATGCTACTGTTATGATTGTGTTTTTTTGTTTTAATTAGTGTTTGTGCCAAGCAAAGCCTTTAGGATCTTCTTGGGTGATGGTTGTTTGATCTTGCTGAAAACAGAAACTTTGGCGCGCATGAAAATAATTCTCATTTTTAGACAGATCGTGATAAAGTACCAACTCTTTTTGCAGAGGATTAACATACAAATTTATCAGCTCATCCTAATTTTTCAGAATTTTTTGAGTTACAGAAGTATTCGAAATATCCAGATTTCTACAGAATGTTCTGTTTTTGGCAGATTCTGTTTTTTTTGCGCTGTCTGCTTCTTTTGATGATTCTATGGTTTTATTTGAAGAGTTTTTGACATAGAAAAGTTGGAATACAGTATCTAATGCAATAATAAAATATGGATGGGTTGCAACAATACTTATAGTAGTGATTTGCTTTCTTATACTAACGGATCTCACGAAGGTTTTGTTGAGTTTTGTGTGATTGAAGTTATAAAGTTTTGGGTGATGTTACGATGGATGAGGGAATAAGGAGTAAGAAGAGCCTAAGCTTGGGGATTACCATGGCATCCCAAGCTATTATCCAAAGAGAAGCAAGCAACTAAGCTTGGGGATGCCCCGAGTGGCATCCCCTCTTTCTTCTAACGACCATCGGTATTTTACTCGAAGCTATATTTTTATTCGTCACATACTATGAGTTTTGCTTGGAGCATCTTGTATGATATGAGTCTTTGCTTGTTTTGCTTTGTGTTTTAAGTCATGAATCCTTGCTGTAAACACATATTTGAGAGAGCCAAAATTATGCCGTAACTTGTTAGAATTGCTCTCTATGCTTCACTTAAATTTTTATGAGCTATGGAATTGCTCTAGTGCTTCACTTATATCTTTTTGAGCACGGTGTGCTTTAGTATTTTTGAATAAATGCTCTCTTGCTTCACTTAGATTTATTTGAGAGTTATTGAAAATTTCAAGAAATTCTCTCTTGCTTCACTTCAATTAATTTGAGAGAAAGAAATATTATGCTATTGATCTTCACTCATATTTGTTTTAGCTTATCAAAAGCAACACATGGAAATTAGTCCCAAAGTGATAGATATCCAAGAAGGATATAATAAAAACTTTCATGAAGGCCATTGGACAAAATAAACTTGATTCCTTGTAATAGTTTTGAGATATGATGATGTGATATGTGACTCATGTTGATGAGTAATTGTGCTTTAGTAAGAATATTGGTGTTAAGGTTTGTGATTCCCTATGTGTCGTGGGTTTGTCACGGCAGATGTCCTCGTGAAAGGACTTAGTTGTGGAGCCATCGCAATGGGTTAGCTTAAAGGGGTTAAACCGGACAAGGGGACACGGGAGTTTGTACTAGTTCGGCCCCTTCGATGAAGGTAAAAGCCTACGTCTAGTTGTGATTGGTATTGCTAGGGTTTCGAAGGCCAGGGAGCTAATCCGCTTTGTCTGGCTTTCGAGTTGTTGTTGTCTGTCTCTAAACCGCGGCCGGGTCGTCCCTTTATATACATAGGTTGACGCCCGCCGGGCTACAGAGTCCCGAAGCCGGTTTATAAACGTATCCGGTTCGGCCTCTCTCTTTCTATCTTACTATACAAGTTACCTGACTAGGCCGGTTTACATTTACATATTGTAACTCGCCTTTGGGCCCTCCGTAAAGCGCTGGCATCTTTACATCTTCATGGGCTTCTAATCTTCAAAGAGTCAACCTGGCTACATAAGGCCGGTTTACCTCCAGTAGTAATATCCCCAACATTAGGCCCCAGATTGGTTTGAACTTGTTCATGTCAATCTTCCACGCTTTAGAAAAAATCTTCTCTCTTGTCTTCATTTTTGATCTTGTAAACCACCGTGACGTCATACTTCAAAATTACGATAAACCGTCCTGACGTCATCCATCCGTTGATATCGGAGATTTCCTTCATTTAATATATATCCAGTTATCGAGGCGACACCTTTATTAACTTATCCATTTTTGGACTCCTCAATTCCCACACTTGCCATTTTTCACTTCGCCTTATAAATAGGACCGAGGGGTCATTTTCACCATTTCCCCCCGTGCCTCTTCGCATCGTCTTCCTCGCGTCGCTCAGCCTCTGGAACTCCGCCGCCACCGTCGACCGTCGTTTCTGCTCCGACCTCGGCTGCTGCATCGTCCTGAACGCACCAGAGAACTGCGGCGCCCTTCCGCTTCCTCACTAGCTCCGGTAAGTTCTCTGCTTTTTTCACCATAGATCTGTTCTAGGGTTTCGATATTCCTCGCAGTTCTTCCGAAGTTCATCAGTGCTATTCTTCCATGTTCTTCCTTTAATAGATGGACACTTCATGCTTGATACATCTCTTACCGTAGCTTACCTACCATGATCATCACAAATCTTTATGCGCAAAGAACTGATCTGTCTGACAAAAATTGCTTCAGTTCTGCACCCCTTCAAGATCCAATTATTTTTGCTTTTCTGTCTTATCTCTAGATCCGAAAGTTTTATACATCACTGTGAGATCTGTTTCTCCTTGCACCAATATAAGCGATTTGACATTGGATAAATAGTCTATGCCATTAGCCCTCTGATAAACCGGAAGAGCATGTTACCTTAATAATTACGCTCCAGTTTAACAGTGTCTGATCAATCCTGCGCTAGCATTACCTTCTTTCTCATTATACTAGTCTCTGGGTTGTACCATTTATTATATCAGTACGTTTCTTACTCCCTTGTCTCTTGTGTATGATCATGCATAATTTATAAACCGGCCTTTCATTTTCAGTCTGTTCGCTTTGCAATGGCCAAACAATTCACTGCCTGCAACTGGGCTCGTTCCCGGGTTACTGAGGCTCAGCTGGATGAGATGGTTAGCATCGTCTCTCTGCCTAAGAAAACTTAGATCAAATGGCGAGCCCCAGGAACTGAGAATCCTCCAACCCCAAGACAAGGCGAAGTGGTAATCTTTGTTGACCATATAGGTTGTGGTTACAAACCGCCAGGGTCAAAATTTTATCGAGATGTGCTTGCCAGCTTCCAACTGCATCCACAAGATATTGGTCCCAATTCAGTCTCCAACTTATGAAATTTCCAAGTCTTCTGTGAAGCCTATTTACAAGAAGAACCAACTACAGAATTGTTCCGGGATTTTTTTCACTTAAACCGGCGCACAGAGTTTGTGAATGGCCCGAATACCGAGCTTGGTGGTGTCTCGATTCAAAAGCGGAAAGAAGTGGAATTTCCTCATGCCAAACACCATAGCCACCCAAAGGAATGGAACCAAACATAGTTCTATTGTAGAGACACTTCGCCTGAAGATGAGAATCCCCTTCCCGGCTTCCGAGATCATAGATTATCCAATACTCACCCAATGCCACAACGCCTGAGCTCCTCAGAAAGGGCAAATACGCTCCTCAAATCGCGAAGCTCCGGGCCTTTATGGCAAACAGTTTAACAGGTGTGGATTTTGTACGCTGTTGGATATCCTGGAGTATCTTGCCGCTAAGCCGGCGTCCCGGTTTAATGTGCAAATATACCGGTGAGGTTGACGATCCTCAACGCCACTGCAATATCCAATTATCCGAGGAAGAAGTTACTGAAGGGGTAAAGAAAATTCTGAATGAATCGGAACTGGTCTGTAGTCAAACCGGTCTGAACCCCTTCTACACCAAGAACAAACCGCCTGGTGTAAGCATTACACTTCCTTTTCCTCTCTAATATCTTTGACTTATACAAGCTGTAACCCTTCTTCTTTATATGTATAGGGTGATGACCCTTTCTGGAAACGAAAATCCATAGAGAAAGCGGCAAAGCCAACTGGAGATAAAGTGGCCAAACCAACCCGCCCAAAGACCAAAGCCGTAAAACGGACATCAAAGCGGAAAATGGCTGACTGGGTTACTATGGGACTTGATGATGATACTGATGACCCGGAAGTTGAGGTAGAACTTGACTCACTTGGCTCTCTTTTTATGCATCTTGTTAACAATGATCTTCCTCAGGAGGAGGCCGAAGCTAGTCAGGCTGAGGATGTAGAGGTAATTACCCTTTCCTTCGGTTCAGACTCTATGCCAACACAAAAAACTCGCCAAACAATCCGGAAAGTAAGCTTTTCTCATCCTCTTGCTCACTTGGATCCAACATTTATTTTGAAGACTCAACAGCATGAGGCTCGCCGGACAACTCGGCACAGTGGCCAACAGGTCACCTCTACCGGTTTACCTGATACTCCGGTTCGGAAGCATCGGTCTGAGGTCTCTCCTACTTCTGACCATTCTTACCCCAAGGCAAGTTATTTCATACAGCCTCTTAATCCGTCCGATTCAAATTATCAGGTGATACCTCCTTCCTCTTCTGGTGAATCGACAACAACTCAACTCCCCACTTTGAAAACTGTGGCTGGGTGAGTTACGAAAAACCTTTCTTTCAATGCGTCCTACATCTTTTGAACAGGATGTTAACCCCTTTTATTCTGTTTGCAGGGCCAAAGCCAGACCCAGCAAGAAAGCTCGGGTCACCTATCCGCCAGAAGACCCTGTTGCTGAAGAAGAAGAACCAAGAGGTGAACCGGAGCAAACAGGTGAACCGGAAGGCCTCCATCCTGAAACAACTTTTGATGATCCGCCCCTTGACGGCCAACATACTGACGAATCCACAGATGTTGAGCTTGCCGCCCCTAATGCTGAACCGGCAGAACCAAACCGGGCTAATCCAATGAAAGATACTGAAATTCCATCATCATCCGCCCAAAATCCTGAAGGCCAAGGCGATGATGTTATTATTACTGGAGCAGGCCACAGTTCTCCTGGTCATCCCGTCATTTTGGCTCAGCATAGTGCCAAAGAAGAGCAAATTGCCAGGGATAAAGGTAAATGGAGCAGCGACTTATCAAACTATGCTCATCTTAACGCTGATGAGCTTCATTCCGGCTTCTTGAACCGTCTGCACTCAAACCGGGATTATGAAGCCGGTTTGGTGAATTTGATGAAAGAACGATATGAGGTAAATTCTTCTCCCTTGCACATTGATTTATAGCTGAAATACTATTCCAAGTAGCCCCCAAGAGCCGTTTTATGATTGTCAATCATAAACCGAGTCTTTGTAACACTTTAAGCATCCCATCATTAATCGTTGCCAAGGCGTGTCTTCAATCATAGATAAAACTCATGTTTGAAAAATTAGATAACGTTCTGTAGCATAGCCCCAAAGGCCGGTTTAACTTGGCAAGTTAATCCAATTTTTAATCCACACCGCCAGTTTAGAACAAACGTACATTAGCCCCCAAGTGTCAAGGATAATGCTTGCATTGTTCTGGAGACTTGCATAGAAGGTAGTATTTGAGAGCAAATAAGCATTAGCCCCCAAGTATGAAGTGGATAACTTGTTATATGCTTTATACTTAGTGCATATATATGTGGTTTTGTTGAAGATACCTTCAATGTTGCAGGCTGAACTGAGAAGCAAAGATGCCAAAAACTCTGACTTGCAAGAAAATGTGAAGTCGCAACAAGCCGAAGCTGCAAAAGCCAAAGAGGAGCTGACCCAGGCCCTGGCCGGAATGGAAAAATTGAAAGAATCCTTCAATCAGGATCGTGCTGCATGGGAAACCGAAAAAGCCGGTTTGACCAAAAGAGCCGTAGATGCCGAGGAAGCCTTGAAACCGGTGGCTGAAGAACTAGCCGGTTTGAAGCGCCAAATCAATGCTATGACCTCTGCTATCTTTGGTAAGTATCTGCTTATGTATGTTGCATCAGTCAATAAATCTTAAAACTGACCATGATGTTGAAAAAAAATCTTTGGCAGGAACTCGGATCACTCATCTTGGTGCAGATATGCAGATGAAGCTCAAAGCGGCATACACATTGGTTGAGCAGCTATACTCTGGATCTCAGCGAGCCATTAGTATAGCAGCTTATAACAAACCGGCGCCAACGTTGATTAAGGAAACCCTTGAGAAGCTGGGCATGTTACCGGCGCGTATTGCCGAGTTGAAAAGAGCCGCTGCAAGAGCCGGAGCATTAACTGCCCTTATTCGAGCCAAGGCCTGGATTCCAGATCTTGAAGCGGAGGATATCATTAAAGGGTATCCAGGCGTTAAAGAAGATGGTTCAAACTTTGACAATGATGATCTTCGGCGGTTGACCAAACAGATGCGGCCAGCGGCCAGCAAATTAGCTGAAGACACCGATTTGTCCCATTTTCAACCGTTTTATGATGCAGAAGGGAAAAGACAGCCGGCCGAGATCCATGAAGTCGAAGAACTTGTGCCTCTGATTCGTAAGCACACTTATGCCCCTGATATTAACCCTTCTGATCTTATCCATGAAGAAGCAGTATTCCAAGCTTTAACCGGAATCGATTGGTCAACGGCTGATTTCCAGTGGCTGGGGAGGGATGAAGAAGTGCGTACACCAACTGATCCACAACCGTCAAAGCGTTGTGATGAAGAGTCCTGATCCGGTCGCCGGTTTATATGTCTACTGTGAAAAACAATGGCACTGTTGAGCCGCTTTAAAGCTTCATGTAATAGGATAGCTGAAACTTTGTTTATCTACCATGCCATCGAGCATGCTTCATAGCCCTTTGTGACAATCTGTGCCGCCCTTCAGGATATATTTTATGCATAGTCTATGATGACTTGCCTTCCTGGGTACAAAAAACTTAAAAGTGTCTAGCGGTTTACTGCTAAACATGCCATAATATCCAAGAAGTATATAGTACTTGAGCTGAATAATCAAGTGTTTGCACAAAAAATAATGTACAGAGCATACCTCATTGAGTGAGCAAATGTGTATACAGCAAAGGTGTTTAACACCAACCCGGTACGTTTGATAATCTCATCTTCATAATGCTGGTCTATCTATTAAACCGGACCGGTATAACTACCGGATTTTCTTCATAACACTGGTGATTTAGTCAAACTATACCGGGTCAGTGACCACCGGTTTATTACTGATCATGAGCCAACAGCTGGTGGTTGGAAAGCAAGCCGGATCAAGGATGCCGGTTTATCAAAAAATACTTATGATTGTCAACAAACAAAATTCAAACAGGAAAATATGCGAGGCTTTTTACGAGCTGCCAGGCTCCAAATCGAGGCTTTTCATGGGCTGCCAGGCCTCTGAGTTAAACCATTTAACAAAGCCTTTTAAGATGGGCCTCCAATTAACCAATCACCGTTTTAACTATGACAAGTTCAGGGTCTGTAAAAGATTGACTTGTCAAATGTTCGATGGGTCATGCCAGGATTACCTGGATAGGAGTGGCTTACTTGATGAAGGCAGGTTAACCCGGGGTTTTAGGTGAATACACCAGGCTTCCAAGCCGTGGCTTGATAGCCAATTATGAGGGTCCTTTCAAACTCTTTGTTGTTTTGCAAAAAAGAGCCCCCAAGTAACTTTGTGAGCGATGCTCAGCGTGTGCCTATGTTTGAGTTTGTACGGCGTACAATACTCTCTTTGGCTCCACAAATTTTTCCTTGTGTGGCTAAAACGCCTATCAAGAGGTGTAGCTGTGGTTCAAACATGACCAAGCCCCCTAGTGATTTTCTTAATTTTTATGTAGTTGCTAAATCCGGTTTAACAAAGACTCCGCTTTGACCGTTAACTTGTAAAAGCACACATATGATATAAGAAAGAACAGATACCCCGCTTATAACGGAGGCTCCGGTTTATTATATGGTATATACACTGTCATAAATATGTACAGGTGAAAAAGCCTATGGCTTCAAGTATAGTAAGGCCGAAGGAGAGCTATGTTCCATGGCCGCTTTGTCTCCTCCTCCTATTGACGTGAGTCTTCATGCTCTCGAACATCAATGAGGTAGTAGGATCCGTTGTGCAGATTTTTGCTGACCACAAAGGGTTCTTCCCAAGGGGGGGATAACTTATGCATATCAGTCTGATCCTGGATGAGCCGGAGCACCAAATCACCTTCTTGAAAGGTTCTAGTTTGAACCCGGCGGTTGTGATAACGTCGAAGATCTTGTTGATAAATCGCCGAACACGCTGCTGCAAGATCCCGCTCTTCATCCAACAGGTCCAGAGAATCCTGACGTGCCTTCTCATTATCAGCTTCAACATAAGCTGCCACACGGGGAGAATCGTGACGGATGTCACTAGGAAGAACCGCCTCTGCTCCATAAACCATGAAGAAAGGCGTGTAAACCGTAGACCTATTGGGTGTGGTGTTGATGCTCCATAACACAGAAGGTAGCTCCTCGACCCAACAACCCGGCGTCCGCTTTAAGGGAACCGTAAGCCTTGGTTTGATACCCCGCAGAATTTCTTGATTTGCCCTTTCCGCTTGACCATTAGATTGGGGGTGAGCCACTGATGCTAGATCAAGCCGGATGTGCTCACGTTGACAGAAATCTTCCATCTCTCCTTTTGACAAGTTAGTGCCATTATCTGTTATAATGCTATGTGGAAAGCCAAACCAGAATATCACCTTTTTGATGAAATTGAACCATCATGGCTGCATCACACTTTCTGACTGGCTCTGCCTCTACCCATTTAGTGAATTTATCAACTGCTACTAACAGATGGGTCTTCTTGTCCTTGGAACGCTTGAAGGGTCCAACCATATCCAGCCCCCAAGTGGCAAACGGCCACGTAATTGGAATCATCCGCAACTCTTGAGCCGGAACGTGCGCACGACAGGCAAACTTTTGACATCCATCACATCTTTTGACTAAATCCTCTGCATCAGCATGCGCCGTCAACCAGTAAAAACCATGGTGAAAAGCTTTAGCAACCAACGACTTTGAACCGGCGTGATGACCGCAATCCCCTTCATGAATTTCTCGCAAAATCTCACAACCTTCTTGAGGAGAAACACATCGTTGAATCGCCCCTGAAATACTGTAACGATGTAACTCCCCGTTGAGTATGGTCATGGACTTGGAACGCCGGATTATCTGTTGAGCCAACGTTTCCTCAGCTGGTAACTCGCCCCGGTTCATGTAATCAAGATATGGGATCATCCAATCTGGTATGGCATGCAAAGCTGCCACCAATTGAGCCTCCGGAACAGGAACAGCCAAATCTTCTTCGGTTGGTATTTTGACTGACGGATTGTGCAACACATCAAGAAAGACATTGGGTGGAACCGGTTTACGTTGGGAACCAAGATGACTTAAAGCGTCCGCCGCTTCATTCTTCCGCCGGTCTATATGGTCCACCTTATAACCTTTAAAGTGACCAGCCACTGTGTCCACCTCTCGCCGATATGCAGCCATGAGTGGGTCCTTAGAATCCCAAGCGCCAGACACTTGCTGAGCCACTAGATCTGAATCGCCGAAGCACTTAACCCGACTCAAATTCATCTCTTTAGCCATCCGAAGACCGTGGAGTAAAGCCTCATATTCAGCTGCATTGTTAGTACAAGGGAACATTAAACGGAGGACATAACAAAACTTATCACCTCGTGGGAAGTTAATATGACTCCAGCCCTCGAACCCTCTAGCTGTCTAGACCCATCAAAATGAACAGTCCAATATGTATTATCTGGTTTCTCCTCAGGTGCCTGTAACCCCGTCCAATCGTTGATGAAATCTACGAGTGCCTGGGACTTGATCGCCGTGCGGGGTATATATCTGAGCCCGTGGGGTCCAAGCTCAATGGCCCACTTGGCAAACCGGCCAGTTGCCTCTCTGTTTTGAATGATGTCACCCAGAGGAGCTAAACTGACTACTGTGATAGGATGGCCCTGAAAATAGTGTTTGAGCTTCCGGCTTGCCATAAACACCCCATACACCAGTTTCTGCCAATGCGGATACCTCTGCTTTGACTCAATGAGCACCTCACTGATATAATAAACCGGCCGTTGAACCGGATACTCTTTGCTAGGCTCTTTGCGCTCTACCACAATGGCTACGCTGACAGCCCGGGCATTAGCAGCCACATATAATAGTAAGGGCTCTTTATCGATCGGTGCTGCCAGCACGGGCGGTTCCACGAGCTGTTTCTTCAGATCTTCAAATGCCTTATCAGCTGCTTCACTCCAGACAAAGCTATCCATTTTCTTGAGCATCTGATATAAGGGAATGGCCTTCTCTCCAAGGCGGCTGATAAACCGGCTCAAGGCTGTAATCCGGCCGGCCAGACGTTGCACATCATTAATACACGCCGTTTTAGCCAAGGACATAATCGCTGCAATCTTTTCCGGATTAGCCTCAATGCCTCTGTTTGAAACCAGAAAGCCTAAGAGCTTGCCTGCCGGGACACCGAAAACACACTTCTCCAGATTGAGCATCATCTTGTAGACCCGGAGATTGTCAAAAGTTTCCCGTAGATCATCTATCAAAGTCTCCTCCTTTCTGGATTTGATCACAATATCATCTACATACGCATGGACATTGAGCCCAATTTGCTTATGAAGGTAATTCTGAACACATCGCTGGTAAGTTGCCTGGGCACTCTTGAGTCCAAAGGGCATGGAAACATAGCAGAAGGCTCCAAAGGGAGTTATAAAGGTTGTCTTCTCCTGGTCCTTAACTGCCATTTTGATCTGATGATAACCAGAGTAAGCATCCAAAAATACAAACGGTCACAACCCGCCATAGCATCAATTATCTGATCAATGTGAGGGAGAGCAAAGGGGTCTGCAGGGCAAGCCTTGTTTAAATCTGTGTAGTCCACACACATGCGCCAAGTGCCGTTTTTGTTAAGAACCAGCACCGGATTGGCTAACCACTCTGGATGAAAAACTTCAACAATAAACCCAGCAACCAACAAACGGGCGACCTCTTCACCTATAGCCTTGCACCTTTCCTCGTTGAAGTGGCGGAGGAACTGTCGGACCAGTTTGAATTTCGGATCAATGTTGAGTGTGTGCTCAGCGAGTTCTCTTGGTACACCTGGCATGTCAGAAGGTTTCCATGCAAAGATGTCCCGATTCTCACGGATGAACTCGACGAGCGCGCTTTCCTATTTGGGATCCAGGTTAGCGCTGATGCTGAACTGTTTGGATGAATCGCCAGGGACAAATTCAACCATCTTAGTGTCTGTAGCTGATTTGAACTTCAATGCTGGATCATGTTCCGTGGTTGGCTTTTTTAAGGAGGTCATGTCTGCCGGATCAACTTGCTCCTTATAGAATTTTAACTCCTCCGTGGCATAAACCGACTCAGCATAAGCCGCATCGCCTTCTTCACACTCCAAAACAATCTTTCTACTTCCATGTACAGTGATGGTCCCCTTATGACCTGGCATTTTAAGCTGCAGGTAAACATAACATGGCCTTGCCATAAACTTAGCATAAACCAGCCGCCCGAACAGAGCGTGGTACGGAATTTTGATCTTCACCACCTCAAATGTCACTATTTCTGACCTTGAATCATAGTCATCTCCAAAAGCTACCTCCAAAGCTATCTTACCAATAGGATATGCAGACTTACCAGGCACCACACCATGAAATACCATATTCGACAGTTTAAGATCCTTATCTGTCAACCCCATATGGCGGAATGTATCATAATACAAAATATTGATACTACTTCCCCCATCCATGAGCACTTTAGTGAACTTGTATCCCCCAACTTGAGGGGCTACCACCAAGGCCAAATGACCTGGATTATCAACCCGGGGCGGGTGATCCTCTCTGCTCCACAAAATAGGTTGCTCCGACCAGCGTAAATACTGAGGTACTGCCGGCTCAACAGAGTTGACTACCCTTTTGTGAAGCTTCTGATCACGTTTGCACAAACTAGTAGTGAATACATGATATTGCCCGCTGTTCAGCTGTTTGGGATTGCTCTGATAACCCGACTACTGCTGCTGCTGCTGACTCCCCTGATGGTTGTAACCTCCCTGGTTGCCTTGGTGTCCTTGATTGATGTGTTCGGTTTGATTGCCTGGAAACCCTGAACCGGAACCACCGCCTCCATAACCCGGCCCATGGAAACCTCCTCCTGAACCGCCGGGCGGGCCGTTGTCATATTGGAACATATTGGAATTCTTGAAATCCCGCATGATATAACAATCTTTCCAGAGATGTGATGCCGGTTTCTCCTTTGATCCATGCTTTGGACATGGCTGATTTAACAAATGCTCCAAATTGTTGCCTGGACCTCCACCCCTCTGGGGTTGCTTGCCTTTACGGCGCTGGCCATTCTCCTGTGCGTTGGTATTTGCGAAAAAGTCCAAACCACTGTCGGCCTTGCGCTTACCAGCGTTTCCATGGCCTGCCGGATTGTGTTGTTGGCCTTTGGCATTGCCGGTCTTCTTACCCTTCTCCGATTTGTCCTCCTCTGAATCCGGATCCTTGGTATTATCTGAATCGGCATATTTAACCAAAGCAGCCATGAGTGTTGACATGTCGTTGCAGTAACGTTTGAGCCTTCCCAACTTTTGTTTCAACGGTTTGAATCGGCAATTACCCTTAAACGTTAACACTGCGGTGTCTGCGTTGATACGATCTGACGAATGCAAAATCGCCGAGACCCGTTTGACCCAATGGGTCGTGGACTCCCCTTCCTCTTGGACACAAGCGGCCAGATCTACAATTGACATCGGCTGCTTACACGTATCCTTGAAGTTCTGGATAAACCGGCGCTTTAATTCGGCCCATGATCCAATAGGGTTGGTCGGCAAGCTCTTCAACCAAGTGCGAGCTATTCCTTCCAACATCATGGTGAAATATTTAGCACACACCGCCTCGTCCACACCTAACATCTCCATTGCCATCTCATAGCTCTCCACCCATGCCTCTGGCTGCAAATCGGCGGTATAATTTGGTACCTTACGAGGTCCCTTGAAATCCTTGGGTAGTTGCACATTACGCAAAGTAGGAGATAAACACGGTACCCCTAAGGAACTGAACATCACCCTGGCTCCACGGAGGCAGTGGGGTGAACCGGAGTATGCTGTCGTGCCTCGTGTCGAGCTGTCAACTCGGCCTCTCGACATGCGCGGCCATGATCCACAACATCTTGCGCATTAGCACCTCCCCCAGCCGGGTTGTTCCCTCGTGGCGAATTTCGGCGGCGTGCACTACTGGACACGGCCGGTTCGTCTTCCACGTGTCTGCTATAACTCCGGCTTGGACGGGGAGTGGACTGAATCCTCTCACGGCTGTGTGAATATGCTTGCTGTTGATTTAGTGCTGTCTGAAGGAGATCCCTGGCCCAACGTGCTTCCACTGCAACTAGTGACTCTCCGTCGGTTGGGAGGGCCGCCAGGCGTGACGCAGCGGCCACAATGTTGTCCAACGGGTTGGAATAATGCCCGGGCGGCGTTGATGGTACAACATTGTTCTGGCGAGGCAGGTCCGTCGTGCGCGGCTGAACCGGTGCTCCTGCTTCCGGCGCCCCCGCCTGGTTTAGTGTGGGTTGGTTACCCGCTCCTACACCTGGCGTGTTGAAAAGATTCTGCGACTCATAAACCGATGGGAGATGTGATCGGTACCTTCTTCTCATGACTTCCTCTGAAGCATTCTGATCCAGTCTAATCCGGTAAGCCTGTGCTTCCAACTCGGCCCGCTCCGTAGCCATCCTGGCGTTCTCTGCTGCCAGGTCCGCCTTGGCCTGGGCCATCTGATCTTTCACCTTTGCAATCTCCGCACCGTGTTGATCCCTGGCTGCTGCGTCTACCTCCGCGGACATCAATGTTGCCAAAGCGTCGAACAAATCAGATAAGACTTGGGCCGAAGGTGGCGCCGAGCTTCCTGCCCCTGCTGGTGTGGCCGTTGTTGAACCGAAGAGCATTGCTGCAGCGGTAGATGAATGAGGCGTCGATTGTGTGCCGGCCATGAAGATGGCGGCCCAGTTTGGCAGACCGGGGAATCCGGAATACTGTTGCCCTCGGATCCTCCCTCAATCCGTCCGTCCTGCAACTGGTAAAGCGATTCGGTTTCTCCAGAAGACTCGTCATCAAAGCAGACCACGGTTTCTCCTTCGGACACCGGTCTATCCTCGTGCCCTGATCCATGGACGACACCTACGAAAACATGCCTTGCCTCGGGCTGAACCGGCGAAGAACTTGCACGCCGAGCCGTTTCGATGATGTCGGTGCAGATGTCCGGCTCGGGGGCCGGTTCGCCGATCTTGCCGATGAAGACGTGAATCCCACCAAAGGGGACCCGGTACCCGTATTCGATTGAATCGGCCTCGGGACCCCATCCTGCGTTGTCGATGTAGAGCTTGCCGCGGCGACTCTTCGTCATCCGGCCCACAGCGTATCCCTTAAGTCCATCGAAGCTGCCCTTCAAGAACTCGAAACCATCGTGCGATAGCCCCATGGTGGGTGCCAACTGTCGTGGGTTTGTCACGGCAGATGTCCTCATGAAAGGACTTAGTTGTGGAGCCATCACAACGGGTTAGCTTAAAGGGGTTAAACCGGACAAGGGGACACGGGAGTTTATACTAGTTCGGCCCCTTCGATGAAGGTAAAAGCCTACGTCTAGTTGTGATTGGTATTGCTAGGGTTTCGAAGGCCAGGGAGCGAATCCGCTTTGTCTGGCTTTCGAGTTATTGTTGTCTGTCTCTAAACCGCGGCCGGGTCATCCCTTTATATACATAGGTTGACTATACAAGTTACATGACAAGTTACATGACTAGGCCGGTTTATAAACGTATCTGGTTCGGCCTCTCTCTTTCTATCTTACTATACAAGTTACATGACTAGGCCGCTTTACATTTACATACTGTAACTCGCCTTTGGGCCCTCCGTAAAGCGCTAGCATCTTTACATCTTCATGGGCTTCTAATCTTCAAAGAGTCAACCCGGCTACATAAGGCCGGTTTACCTCCATAATTAACACTATGCAAGCACGAAAGTCAATAGTTATGCAATGAAATTACATCCTACTTGTGGTGCATTATTCGGGGTTAATTATGCTTAATCTCGCTTATGAGATTATTTGTTTCTTGGTCGGTCGCTTCTCAATCTTTTGCTAGCCTTCATTTTGCACTAAGTATGATCACTACTTGTGCATCCAAAATCCTTTAAACCAGTTTGTCACATGAGTTGACTATACCTACCTATATGCGGTATTCTTTTGCCGTACTAAGAAAATTTGTATGTGCCATCTCTAATTTTCAAAATAAATTTCTCTTTTGTGTGCTCGTACCGCTCACAAGGCGGTGAGGGGTGGCCAATATTTTCCATGCTAGATGTGTTATTCTCACGATGAGTGTTTATTCACTTGTGATTGCATGAGAGTATGGCAAAGGTATTAGGGATGCCCAGTCCGGAATTGAAAAATGATTTTACTTTATGTTGTCAAATAATAAATTCCTTGGAAAGTGTTGGTATGGAAGGCACCTGTGGATACGGTTAGCCATGGAAAGTAAAAGTATGGTGGAAAAAGGAATAAACTTTATTTTCTGTTTGGGAACCACCTATGATATATCTAGCATGGAAAGTGTTGGGAGCTCTAAGTCGTTTTCATTGGTACGAAAAGTATGCCTCTCAAAATGTTTTTATCTCTCAATTTTCGCTTTGAGCTCTGGCACCCCTACAAATCCCTACTTCCCTCCGCGAAGGGCCTTTCTTTCACTTTATGCAATTTTTTAATTTGAGTCTCCATGTTCTCTTATAAAGCACCAACTAGGGGCACTATGATCGTACTTGAGCATTGATATTTTGAAAGACATGGTTGCTTGTTGATATGCTTGAGTATTTAAGTCTCATGTCAAAACTAGACTATTGCTTTGAATCATATAAAAGTCCAAATGTCCATGCTATAAAGAAAAGAATTTGAGATGACAAGTTAGGCAGCATTCTACATAAAAAATTCTATTTTTATCATTTACCTACTCGAGGACGAGTAGGAATTAAGCTTGGGGATGCTGATACGTCTCCAACGATCTATAATTTTTTATTGTTCCATGATGTTATATTATCATTCTTGGGTATTTTATAATCATTTTATAGTCATTTTATATCATTTTTTGGTACTAACCTATTGACATAGTGCCAAGTGCTAGTTGCTGTTTTTTGCATGTTTTTTACATCGCAGGAAATCAATACCAAACGGAGTCCAAATGCAGCAAACTTTTTGTGGATTTCTTATGGACCAGAAGACATCCAGTGGGCCGAAGAAGCACGTGGGGGGGGGGGGTACTCTAAGGGGGGCACAACCCACTAGGGCGCACTTGGAGGCCCAGGTGTGCCTTGGTGGGTTGTGCCCACCTCGGGTGCCCCCCAGACCGCCTCTTTAATCTATAAATACCCCAATATTCCGGAAACCCTAGGGGAGTCGACGAAAATCAATTACAGCCGCCGCAAGTTCCAGAAATACCAAATCCAATCTAGACACCATCACGGAGGGGTTCATCATGTCCATTGGTTCCTCTCCGATGATGCGTGAGTAGTCTTTTGTAGACCTACGAGTCCGTAGTTAGTAGCTAGATGGCTTCCTCACTCTCGTTTGATTCTCAATACAATGGTCTCTTGGAGATCCATATGATGTAACTCTTTTTGTGATGTGTTTGTTGGGATCTAATGAGCTTTGAGTTTATGATCAGATCTATCTTTTTATCCATGAAAGTTATTGCTACCTCTTGAGCTTGCGTTGGTTTTTCCCTTGAAGAGGAAAGGGTGATGTAGGAAAGTAGAGTAAGTATTTCCCTCAGTTTTGAGAACCAAGGTATCAATCAAGTAGGAGACAACGCGCAAGCCACCGAATACCTGCACAAACAAACACCAACTTGCACCCAACGCGATAAAGGGGTTGTCAATCCCTTCACGGTTATTTGCAACATGAGATTTGATAGAGATGGATCAATGGCAAAGTAATTTTTTTTGGTATTTTTGGGTTTATGGAACGGAAAGTAAAAGATTGCAAAGAAAGTAAATAGGAAATTAAAAGTGTAGATCGGAAACTTATATGATGGAAAATAGACACGGGGGCCATAGGTTTCACTAGAGGCTTCTCTCAAGAAAGGAATTATTACGATGGGTGAACAAATTACTGCCGAGCAATTGATAGAAAAGCGCAAAGTTATGACGATATCTAAGGCAATGATCATGAATATAGGCATCATGTCCGTGTCAAGTAGACCGAAATGATTCTGCATCTACTACTATTACTCCACACATCGACCGCTATCCAGCATGCATCTAGAGTATTAAGTTCATAAGAGCAGAGTAACGCCTTAAGAAAAATGACATGATGTAGAGGAATTAACTCAAGCAATATGATGAAAACCCCATCTTTTTATCCTCGATGGCAACAATACAATACGTGCCTTGCTGCCCCTGCTGTCACTGGGAAAGGACACCGCAAGATTGAATCCAAAGCTAAGCACTTCTCCCATTGCAAGAAAAACCAATCTAGTTGGCCAAACCAAATCGATAGTTCGAAGATACTTGCAAAGATAGCAAATCATGCATATAAGAATTCAGAGAAGATTCCATTAATATTCATAGATAAGCTGATCATAAATCCATAATTCATCGGATCTCGGCAAACACACCGCAAAAGAGTATTACATCGAATAGATCTCCAAGAACATCAAGGAGAACTTTTTGTTGAGAATCAAAGAGAGAGAAGAAGTCATCTAGCTACTTGCTATGGACCCGTAGGTCTGTGGTAAACTACTCACGCTTCATCGAAGAGGTTGGTGTTGATGCAGAAGCCCTCCGTGATCGAATCCCCCTCCGGCAGGATGCCGAAAAAGGCCCCTAGATGGGATCTCACGGGTACAGAAGGTTGCGGCGCTGGAAAAGTGGTTTCATGGCCCCCTTGGAAGTTTTTAGGGTATATGAGTATATATAGGAGGAAGATCTAGGTCAGGAGGTCACCGAGGGCCCCACAAGGTTGGGGGCGTGCCCCACCCCCTAGGCGCGCCGCCCTCCACCCTTGTGGCCGCTTCGTGGCTCTTCTGACTTGCACTCCAAGTCTCATGGGTGTCTTCTGGTCCCAAAAAAATCATCTCGAAAGTTTTATTCCGTTTGGTATTCCTTTTCTGCGAAACTCTAAAACAAGAAAACAGGAGCTGGCACTGGGCTCTAGGTTAATAGGTTAGTCCCAAAAATCATATAAATAGCATATTAATGCATATAAAACATCCAAAACAGATAATATAATAGCATGGAACAATAAAAAAATTCTAGATATGTTGGAGACGTATCAGTTATTTGAGTCTTCTTTGATCTCTTATATGCATGATTGCTTATGGCCACGTATTTCTTTTCCGATATTTGGTTTTTTTGGCCAACTCGATCTATTTATCTTGCAATGGGAAGAGGTGCTTTGTGATGGGTTTGATCTTACGGTGCTTGATCCCAGTAAGAGAAGGGGAACCGACACGTATGTATCGTTGCCATTAAGGATAACAAGATGGGGTTTATTTCTACGTAAATAGATCTTGTCTACATCATGTCATCGTTCTTATTGCATCACTCCATTTCTCCATGAACTTAATACACTAGATGCATGCTGGATAGCGGTCGATGTGTGGAGTAATAGTAGTAGATGCAGGTAGGAGTCGGTCTACTAATCTTGGACGTGATGCCTATACAATGATCATTGCTTGGATATCGTCATGATTATTTGAAGTTCTATCAATTGCCCAGCAATAATTTGTTTACCCACCGTTTCCTATTTTTCTCGAGAGAAGCCACTAGTGAAATCTACGTCCCACGGGTCTCTTCTTTAATACATTTGCCTTTGCGATCTAGTTTCCTTTGATTTTATTCTCAGATCTATTAAACCAAAAATACAAAAATACCTTGCTGCAATTTATTTTATATCGCGTTCCCGCGCGATCTATCTATCAAATTATTACAACTCTCTAACATCTATTTGCCAATTTATGGCGCCATTACCTGAAAGGGATTGACAGCCCCTTTAATACGTCGGGTTGCGAGTATTTGTTATTTATGTGCAGGTGTTGTTTACGTAGTGTTGCTTGGTTCTCCTACTGGTTCGATAACCTTGGTTCTCCAACTGGTTCGATCCATTTTGAACTTCTTCAAAACTTTGTCAAGGTATGTGCTTTGTGAAAGTTCTATTAAGCATCTTGATCTATCTCTATAGATCTTGATGCCCAATCACTACTGCAGGATGTTGCTAACGCGACACTACGATCAGAGACCCTTCAACGAAACTGTGTGCGATGCAATAATCGCAAACCGTGGTGTAAAAGAACCGTAAAAAAGGTGCAAAACATTTGCGATGGAGGAGCCATCAAACACGATTCAGATTTTAGTTGCGTGTGCGATGCAGGGCATACGGTTCAGTTCAATGAACTGTTTGTGATGAGGCAAAATAAAATAAACGGGCAGCCAGATGAAGGCGTGTGCGATATACAACATATGGTTCACTCGGATGAATTGTTTGTGATGAGGAGGAACAATAGAAACGGGAAGCTAGATAAAGGTGTGTGTAATTGAGGGCATACGCTTCAGAAGGATTAACTGTTTGCGATTAGGCAACAGAACAAAAACGGGTCACCCAGATCAAAGTCTCTGCGATTGATGGCATACACTTCACACGGATGAACTATTTGCAATTAGCCACAACAAACTGAAACAGTTAGATAGATCAACGTGTGTGCGCTAGACGGGCACATACATTCTAATTAAAAGAAGCGTGCATGATGGTAATAACAAGCATGCACGGTTGTTGGAACAAGACGTGTGCTAACATTGCGTATTGCGGCGCACCCTATGGTGCAAACGCCACGTACGCGGTCGAGAAGGCGTGCCCATGTTACGCCTTCCGAGAATAGTGTCGCACTTATAACCGTCAATAAATTTTGTGCCTGCGTCCTGTCACATTCCAAATTGCAAACATGTTCACATCGATCAAAACCTAAACGGTTTCCCACTTAGGAGCGTATTTGTACTCGGTTATAAATACTACTAGTCCAAGATGACTGCACATTCTTCCTCAATTCCTCATCCACAAAAACAAATTAGTCATTCATCTTCATTCCCTTGCATCTGCCATGGCCAGTGTGAGTTCCAGGTCAAGAGATTGCCACCAGGGAGATGCGAGCATGGAAGCGGACGCACGAGAGATGTCCTGCCTCGCCGCGAACGCACCCGGCATGTCCCGCTGCGCGGCCGTAGCAGCACAGAGGTCCCGCTGCGTCGCCGAAGCAGCACAGAGGTCCCACTGTGCCGCCGAAGCCGCCGCGCCATCGATGCAGCTGACTGGTGCGGCCGCACCGCGGAAGCAGAAGAAATCTCCCGCCACGCCATGAATGCAGCAGAGATGTCCTCCCGCGCCGAGGCAGCCTGGGAAAATGTCTCGCGGGCAGGTGAGGACTCTTATAGGCGCATTCATGTGATCGTCCATAGCCAGATGGATCAAATCTTCGGTTGGGAGAGGTTGCAGGACGACATAAAAGTCTCTTTTGAACAGGCTACCGGCGTCATCCGGCAACTAAATGAGAGCAATGCTAAGCTCTTGGCCGAGCGCGACCTCCTGAGGGCGAAGATCGTCGGAAGTGCGGAGTAGCAGGAGGAGACCACTGCCTTGTGAAAGAGGACCGGTGTCATCGTCAAGAAACTTATGGACGAGAATGCCATGCTGCGCATCGAGCGCAGAAGGCTGGTGTAGGAATCCATGGATGCTGTCAAGCAGTATCTTGAGGACAAGAAAGAGCTCATCGCCGCTTGCCATGGAGACTAGTTCCCGCGGCCTGTAGCACGCATCAAGAAAGTAGAGATCGGCGAGCCAGATCATTGTCTTCCTTCTTCATTTGCTCTTGTGTATTTCGGGCATTGCCGCATGTGGCTTTATTAATTATGTTCCTAAATATGTAAGACAATTATTATCCACTTTCATTGTCCTTATATCATCATGCTTGCTATAAGTTGCAGTCGATGCTATATAGGTCCGTCGGATCTTACATCAATCCGTACAAAACTTTCTTTTCAGATTTTCATTTTTCTCTCTTAAATCTCAGTCCAGTGAGACATATAGCCACGCCGTAGAACAGGGGCTTGGGCGCCATTAATGGAGACATTGGGAGGGAGGTGCGCGGCGGATAGAGGTCAAAGGGCTCTCCTCCCAATGAGCACGCGTAGGGGTCTGATCGTATGCCTCCCGTACTCAAATAGCTACCCCGCACAACACCTCCTAGCCAATAAAAAAAGGGGACGCGTGGCGGCACATAATTGGTAAGTAGAATGCCCACGGTTTCAATAATACTTGTGTTTTCGATTTGTAACATGACATCACTTGTTCCTAAATGACTTTGTTGATTGTAAATGTGTGCGCCTTCGCAAATCGGACAGAAAAATTACCACAACATGTTGGTTCCATGTCATGACACCATACCAAGTTTCATGATTTTTAGGAGTGTTTTGGATTTACAGGAATGAAAAAACCAAGTTTGTCAATCTTTACAATCGAGCCATGATGCCCTGATGTTTGAATTTCATTCCCATTTCTTGCATTGGACCTAGAAATTCACCCCAAGGACACACATGTGATTTTTCAACCAACTTTGGTGCACTGGAGCATGTGCTTGTAGTTCAAATTTGAATTATGCACATTAAATGCCCAGAAACTCAATTAATGTATAAAAAAGGTCAAACGAATCCAAAATAATTCCAAAATTTAGCACGATATTTCTATTTGGTCTAATCTACCTGTGTAAAAAAATTAAGGTGGGAGAAGGCAGTGTACGTATGTAGTTTCGCACACGGAGGTGACACGTTCCCTCTTAGAACCACGAGCCTTCTTGAGGGAAGCTCCGGTTTGCAAGAAGCTTACACCAAAGCTTGTCCCAATTTGGCCAAAAAAATTACCGCAGCATGTTGGTTGCATGTCATGACACCATGTCAAGTTTCATGATTTTCAGGCGTGGTTTGGATTTACAGGAATTAAATAACCAAGTTTCTCAATCTTTACGGCCGAGGCACGACGCCCAGATGTTTAAATTTCATTCCCATTTCTTGCATGGGACCTAAAAATTCACCCGAAGGACGCACATGAGATTTTTCAACCAACTTTGATGCGCTGCAGCATGTGCTTGTAGTTCAAATTTGAATTATGCACATTAAATGCCCAGAAACTCAACTACTGTATAAAAAGGCCAAAAGTACCCGGAATAATTCCAAAATTTAGCATGATACTTCTATTTGGTCTAATCTGCCTGTGTAAAAAAATTAAGGCGGGAGAAGGTTGTGTACGTATGTCGTTTTGCACATGGAGGTGACACGTTCCCTCTTGGAACCACGAGCCTTCTAGAGGGAAGCTCCGGTTTGCAAGAAGGTTACACTAAAGCTTGTCCCAATTCAGCCAAAAAAATTACCGCAACATGTTGGTGTCATGTCATGACACCTTGCCAAGTTTCATGATTTTTAGGCGTGTTTTGGATTTACAGGAATTAAAAAACCAAGTTTCTCAATCTTTCCGGCTGAGCCACAACGCCCAGATGTTCAAATTTCATTCTCATTTATTGCATGGGACCTAGAAATTCACCCAAGAACACACATGTGATTTTTCAACCAACTTTGGTGCACTGGAGCATGTGCTTGTAGTTCAAATTTGAATTATGCACATTAAATGCCCAGAAACTCAATTAATGTATAAAAAGGCCAAACGAACCCGGAATAATTCCAAAATTTAGCATGATACTTCTATTTGGTCTAATATGCCTGTGTAAAAAAATTAAGGCAGGAGAAGGCAGTGTATGCATGTCGTTTCACACACGGAGGTGACACGTTCCCTCTCGGAACCATGAGCCTTCTTGAGGGAAGCTCCGTTTTGCAAGAAGTTTACATCAAAGTGATGTCTACTACACAACCTTCTTCTTGTAGACGTTGTTGGGCCTCCAAGTGTAGAGGTTTGTAGGACAGTAGCAAATTTCCCTCAAGTGGATGACCTAAGGTTTATCAATCCGTAGGAGGCGTAGGATGAAGATGGTCTCTCTCAAGCAACCCTGCAACCAAATAACAAAGAGTCTCTTGTGTCCCCAACACACCCAATACAATGGTAAATTGTATAGGTGCACTAGTTCGGCGAAGAGATGGTGATACAAGTGCAATATGGATAGTACATAAAGGTATTTGTAATCTGAAATTATAAAAACAGCAAGGTAACTAATGATAAAAGTGAGCATAAACGGTATTGCAATGATAGGAAATAAGGCCTAGGGTTCATACTTTCACTAGTGTAAGTTCCCTCAACAATACTAACATAATTGGATCACATAACTATCCCTCAACATGCAATAAAGAGTCACTCCAAAGTCACTAATAGCGGAGAACGAACGAAGAGATTATGGTAGGGTACGAAACCACCTCAAAGTTATTCTTTCCAATCAATCCGTTGGGCTATTCCTATAAGTGTCACAAACAGCCCTAGAGTTTGTACTAGAATAACACCTTAAGACATGAATCAACCAAAACCCTAATGTCACCTAGATACTCCAATGTCACCTCAAGTATCCGTGGGCATGATTATACGATATGCATCACACAATCTCAGATTCATCTATTCAACCAACAGAAAGGACCTCAAAGAGTGCCCCAAAGTTCTACCGGAGAATCACGACGAAAACTTGTGCCAACCCCTATGCATAGGTTCATGGGCGGAACCCGCAAGTTGGTCACCAAAACATACATCAAGTGAATCATGTGATATCCCATTGTCACCACAGATATGCACGGCAAGACATACATCAAGTGTTCTCAAATCTTTAAAGACTCAATCCGATAAGATAACTTCAAAGGGGAAACTCAATCCATTACAAGAGAGTAGAGGGGGGAAGAAACATCATAGGATCCAAATATAATAGCAAAGCTCGCGATACATCAAGATCGTATCACCTCAAGAACACGAGAGAGAGAGAGAGATCAAACACATAGATACTGGTACATACCCTCAGCCCCGAGGGAGAACTACTCTCTCCTCGTCATGGAGAACACCGGGATGATGAAGATGGCCACCGGAGAGGGATTCCCCCTCCGGCAGGGTGCCGGAACGGGTCTAGATTGGCTTTCGGTGGCTACGGAGGATTCTGGCGGCGGAACTCCCGATCTATTGTGCTCCCCGATGTTTTTAGGGTATATGGAGATATATAGGCGGAAGAAGTACGTCAGGGGGGCCACGAGGGGCCCACAAGGGTGGAGGGCGCGCCCTAGGGGGGTGGGCACGCCCCTACCTCGTGGCCTCCTCGAAGGTCCCCTGACGTGCACTCCAAGTCTTCTAGGCTTCTTTCCTTCCAAAAATGAGTTCCATGAAGTTTCAGGTCAATTGGACTCCATTTGATTTTCCTTTTCTTCGAAACCCTAAACAAGGTAAAAACAGAAACTAGCACTGGGCTCTGGGTTAATAGGTTAGTCCCAAAAATGATATAAAAGTGTATAATAAATCCCATAAACATGCAAAACAGTAGATAATATAGCATGGAGGAATCAAAAATTATAGATACGTTGGAGACGTATCAGCATCCCCAAGCTTAATTCTCGCTCGTCCTCGAGTAGGTAAATGATAAAAACAGAATTTTTTATGCGGAGTGCTACTTGGCATAATTTTAATGTAATTCTTCTTAATTGTGGTATGAATATTCAGATCCAAAATATTCAAGACAAAAGTTCACAATGACATAAAAATGATAATACTTCAAGCATACTAACTAAGCAATTATGTCTTCTCAAAATAACATGGCCAAAGAAAGTTCATCCCTACAAAATCATATGGTTTAGTCATGTTTCATTTTCGTCACACAAGAATGCTATCATCATGCACAACCCCGATGACAAGCCAAGCAATTGTTTCATACTTTAGTAATCTCAAACCTATAAACTTTCACGCAATATATGAGCGCGAGCCATGGACATAGCACTATAGGTGGAATAGAATATAATGAGGGGGGTTATGTGGAGAAGACAAAAAATAAGAAACTCTCACATCAACGAGGCTAATCAATGGGCTATGGAGATGCCCACTAATTGATGTTAATGCAAGGAGTAGGGATTGCCATGCAACGGATCCACTAGAGCTATAAATGTATGAAAGCTCAACAAAAGAAACTAAGTGGGTGTGCATCCAACTTGCTTGCTCACGAAGACCTAGGGCACTTGAGGAGGCCCATTGTTGGAATATATAAGCCAAGTTCTATAATGAAAAATTCCCACTAGTATATGAAAGTGGCAAAACAAGAGACTCTCTATCATGAAGATCATGGTGCTTCTTTGAAGCACAAGTGTGGCAAAGGATAGTAGCATTGTTCCTTCTCTCTTTTTCTCTCATTTTCATTTTTTGGGGGGCCTTCTATTTTTTTATGGCCTTTCTCTTCTTTTTTTGGGCCTTCTCTTTTTTATGGCCTTTTTTCTTTTTATTTTTTAGTTTTTACTCCTGACTTGGGACAATGCTCTAGAAAATGATGATCACCACACTTCTATTTATTTACAACTCAATGATTACAACTCGATACTAGAACAAAGTATGACTCTATATGAATGCCTCTGGCGGTGTACCGGGATATGCAATGAATCAAGAGTGACATGTATGAAAGAATTATGAACGGTGGCTTTGCCACAAATACGATGTCAACTACATGATCATGCAAAGCAATATGACAATGATGAATGTGTCATGATAAACTGAATGGTGGAAAGTTGCATGGCAATATATCTCGGAATGGCTATGGAAATGCCGTAATAGGTAGGTATGGTGGCTGTTTTGAGGAAGATATAAGGAGGTTTATGTGTGATAGAGCATATCATATCACGGGGTTTGGATGCACCGGTGAAGTTTGCGCCAACTCTCAATGTGAGAAAGGGCAATGCACGGTACCGAAGAGGCTAGCAAGGATGGAAGGGTGAGAGTGCGTATAATCCATGGACTCAACATTAGTCATAAAGAACTCACATACTTATTGAAAAAATCTACAAGTCATCAAAAACCTCAGCACTACGCGCATGCTCCTAGGGGGATAGATTGGTAGGAAAAGACCATCGCTCGTCCCCGGCCGCCACTCATAAGGAAGACAATCAAATAACACCTCATGTTTCAAATTTGTTACATAACGTTTACCATACGTGCATGCTACGGGACTTGCAAACTTCGACACAAGTATTCCTCAAATTCACAACTACTCAACTAGCATGACTTTGATATTATTATCTCTATATCTCAAAACAATCATCAAGCATCAAACTTCTCTTAGTATTCAAAACACTCATAAGAAAATTTTATTATTATTGAATACCTAGCATATTAGGATTTTAAGCAAATTACCCTGCTATTTAAGACTCTCAAAATAATCTAAGTGAAGCATGAGAGATCAATAGTTTCTATAAAACAAATCCACCACCGTGCTCTAAAACATATAAGTGAAGCACTAGAGCAACAACAAACTACTCCGAAAGATATAAGTGAAGATCAATGAGTAGTTGAATAATTATGCAACTATGTGAAGACTCTCTAACATTTAAGAATTTCAGATCTTGGTATTTTATTCAAACAGAAAGCAAAGCAAAATAAAATAAAATGACGCTCCAAGCAAAACACATATCATGTGGTAAATAAAAATATAGCTCCAAGTAAAGTTACCGATGAACAAAGACGAAAGAGGGGATGCCTTCCGGGGCATCCCCAAGCTTAGGCTCTTGGTTGTACTTGAATATTTCCTTGGGGTGCCTTGGCCATCCCCAAGATTAGGCTCTTGCCACTCCTTATTCCATATTCCATCGAATCTTTACCCAAAACTTGAAAACTTCACAACACAAAACTTAAAGTAGAAAACTCGTGAGCTCCGTTAGCAAAAGAAAACAAAACACCACTTCAAGGTACTGTAATGAACTCATTATTTATTTATATTGGTGTTAAACCTACTGTATTCCAACTTCTCTATGGTTTATAAACTATTTTACTAGCCATAGATTCATCAAAATAAGCAAACAGCACACGAAAAACAGAATCTGTCAAAAACAGAACAGTCTGTAGTAATCTGTAACTAACACAAACTTTTGGAACTCATAAAATTCTCAAATAAATTGATGTACCTGAGGCATTTATCTATTAATCATCTGCAAAAGGAATTAACTAAATAGAACTCTCCAAATAAAAATGAAAGCAATTCTCGTGAGCGCTAAAGTTTCTATTTTTTATAGCATGATCGCAAAGACTTTCCCCGAGTCTTCCCAAAGGTTCTACTTGGCACAAACACTAATTAAAAGCATAAAACCACATATAAACAGAGGCTAGATGAATTATTTATTACTAAACAGAAAAAAAAAGCAAGGAATAAAAATGAAGTTGGGTTGCCTCCCAACAAGCGCTATCGTTTAACGCCCCTAGCTAGGCATGATGATTTCAACGATGCTCACATAAAGGATAAGAATTGAAACATAAAGAGAGCATCATAAAGAATATGACTAGAAAATTTAAGCCTAACCCACTTCCCATGCATATGGAAATTGTGAGCAAACAACTTGTGGGAACAATAATCAACTAGCATAGGAGGGCAAAACAAGCATACCTTCAAAACTTTAAGCACATAGAGAGGAAACTTGATATTATTGCAATTCCTACAAGCATATGTTCCTCCCTCATAATAATTTTCAGTAGCATCATGAATGAATTCAACAATATAACCAGCTCCTAAAGCATTATTTTCATGATGCATAAGCATAGAAATTTTATTATTCTCCACACAAGCAAAATTCTTCTCAATCGGAATAGTGGGAGTATCATAAGAGACTCGAATACTATAAATTGTTTCCACATTAAAAGAGTAATGTTCAGAGAAGGGGTAATCATAATCATGACAAGTTCTATAAATATAATCACTACTTTTTATAGCATAAGTATCATCACAATAATCATCATAAGTAGGAGGCATGCTATCATCATTATAAATTTGCATATCAAAACTTGGGAGACTAAAAATATCATCTTCATTAAACGTAGCATCCCCAAGCTTGGGACAAACATTAATTGCAGCAAATATATTCTCAAAAACATCATCTTCATCAAACATAGCATCCCCAAGCTTGGGCATTTCATATCATAAGCATAATCACTCTCATCATTAATAGTATGAATAGCACCAATAGTATAGCAATTATCATATTCTTCCAACCAAGTGCCAAAAAGATTTTCAAGATCATAAGAAGTATCATTATCTTCCACAATTATATTTTCATGAGGCACAATAGTAATAGGAGCAGCATTGTTTGGGAGAGATATCTTTTTACCTCTCTTCCTTTTTCTTTTCTTCTTCTTCACCACATCATATGTGGGTTCAATCCTCTTTTTGGAGCTCCTTATTAATGAGATTGGTTGAATAGGAGGCTCCTCCTCGTTACCTGATTCATCATAAGAAATAATAGGAGGGTATTGGGAAGCCTCTTCCCTTTCATTAGTATTCTCTTCATCTTCTATTTGTTTTATTTTCTTTATGTAATTGGCAATATGAGGATTTTCAATGCAATTCACCGCACAATACATATAAATTTCCTCTAGATCAAAGCCAAGAAGTAACGGGCAAATTCTGGAAGATGATTAGTTAAACGTTTCATTTCTTCATAACCCATAAGCAAACTAAGTTCATTATAATGTGCAAGGGAAATCAAGTCATCACAATTTTTAGACACAATTAGATCATGAAACAATTTGCATCGGATAGCTAAATGATCCTGTTCATTGCAAAGTATACAAGCACGACCAAGAAAATTTAAATCTTCAGCACAATCATCTAGCCTTTCTTGCAACAATTTAGTTTCTAAGTACTTATGCCTCTTGCAATATCTATCTTCCCTATTTGGTGTGTACTTACAAACCCAATGCACTCTACAAAAATTGACATGTTTATAGGAGACATTTTCATCATAACTAGTGCAATCATCATTAGTATCATGGATATTCAAAGAATTCGTACTAACAACATTGCGATGATGCTCATCATTCACATATTTTGTGCCAAACATTTTATAGATTTCTTCTTCTAGCACTTGAGCACAATTATCCTTTCCATCATACTCACGAAAGATATTAAAAAGATGAAGCGTATGTGACAAACTCAATTCCATTTTTTATAGTTTTCTTTTATAAACTAAACTAGTGATAAAACAAGAAACTAAAAGACCCAATTGCAAAATATAAAGATATACCTTCAAGCACTCACCTCCCCGGCAACGGCGCCAGAAAAGAGCTTGATGTCTACTACACAACCTTCTTCTTGTAGACGTTGTTGGGCCTCCAAGTGCAGAGGTTTGTAGGACAGTAGCAAATTTCCCTCAAGTGGATGACCTAAGGTTTATCAATCTGTAGGAGGCGTAGGATGAAGATGGTCTCTCTCAAGAAACCCTGCAACCAAATAACAAAGAGTCTCTTGTGTCCCCAACACACCCAATACAATGTAAATTGTATAGGTGCACTAGTTCGGCGAAGAGATGGTGATACAAGTGCAATATGGATAGTAGATAAAGGTATTTGTAATATGAAATTATAAAAACAGCAAGGTAACTAATGATAAAAGTGAGCATAAACGGTATTGCAATGATAGGAAATAAGGCCTAGGGTTCATACTTTCACTAGTGTAAGTTTCCTCAACAATAATAACATAATTGGATCACATAACTATCCCTCAACATGCAACAAAGAGTCACTCCAAAGTCACTAATAGTGGAGGACGAACGAAGAGATTATGGTAGGGTACGAAACCACCTCAAAGTTATTCTTTCCAATCAATCTGTTGGGCTATTCCTATAAGTGTCACAAACAGCCCTAGAGTTCGTACTAGAATAACACCTTAAGACACAAATTAACCAAAACCCTAATGTGACCTAGATACTCCAATGTCACCTCAAGTATCCGTGGGCATGATTATACGATATGCATCACACAATCTCAGATTCATCTATTCAACCAACAGAAAGGACCTCAAAGAGTGCCCCAAAGTTCTACCGGAGAATCACGACGAAAACTTGTGCCAACCCCTATGCATAGGTTCATGGGCGGAACCCGCAAGTTGGTCACCAAAACATACATCAAGTGAATCACGTGATATCCCATTATCACCACAGATATGCACGAAAAGACATACATCAAGTGTTCTCAAATCTTTAAAGACTCAATCCGATAAGATAATTTCAAAGGGGAAACTCAATCCGTTACAAGAGAGTAGAGGAGGGAAGAAACATCATAGGATCCAAATATAGTAGCAAAGCTCGCGATACATCAAGATCGTATCACCTCAAGAACACGAGAGAGAGAGAGATCAAACACATAGCTACTGGTACATACCCTCAGCCCCGAGGGAGAACTACTCCCTCCTCGTCATAGAGAGCACCGGGATGATGAACATGGCCACCGGAGAGGGATTCCCCCTCCGGCAGGGTGCCGGAACGGGTCTAGATTGGCTTTCGGTGGCTACGGAGGCTTCTGGCGGCAGAACTCCCGATCTATTGTGCTCCCCCGATGTTTTTAGGGTATATGGAGATATATAGGTGGAAGAAGTACGTCAGGGGGGCCACGAGGGGCCAACGAGGGTGGAGGGCACGCCCTAGGGGGGTAGGCACGCCCCCTACCTCGTGGCGTCCTCGAAGGTCCCCTGACGTGCACTCCAAGTCTTCTGGGCTTCTTTCCTTCCAAAAATGAGTTCCGTGAAGTTTCAGGTCAATTGGACTCCGTTTGATTTTCCTTTTCTTCAAAACCCTAAAACAAGGTAAAAGCAGAAACTGGCACTGGGCTCTGGGTTAATAGGTTAGTCCCAAAAATGATATAAAAGTGTATAATAAAGCCCATAAACATCCAAAACAGTAGATAATATAGCATGGAGCAATAAAAAATTATAGATACGTTGGAGACGTATCACAAAGCTTATCCCAATTCGGCCAAAAAAATTACCGCAACATGTTGGTGCCATGTTTCATGATATTCAAGCGTGTTTTGGATTTACAGGAATTAAAAAACCAAGTTTCTCAATCTTTTCGGCCAAGCCACAACGCCCAGATGTTTGAATTTCATTCCAATTTTTGCATGGGACCTAGAAATTCTCCCAAGGACACACATGTGATTTTTCAACCAACTTCTGTGCACTGGAGCATGTGCTTGTAGTTCAAATTTTAATTATGCACATTAAATGCCCAGAAACTCAATTAATGTATAAAAAGGCCAAATGAACCCGGAATAATTCCGAAATTTAGCATGATACTTCTATTTGGTCTAATCTGCCTGTGTAAAAAAAATTAAGGCGGGAGAAGACAATGTACGTATGTCCTTTCGCACACGGAGGTGACACGTTCCCTCTCGGAACCACGAGCCTTCTTGAGGGAAGCCCCGATTTGCAAGAAGCTTACACTAAAGCTTGTCCTAATTCGGCCAAAAAAATTACCGCAACATGTTGGTGCCATGTCATGACACCATGCCAAGTTTCCTGATTTTCAGGTGTGTTTTGGATTTACAGGAATTAAAAAACCAAGTTTCTCAATCTTTCCGGTCGAGCCACGACGCCCACATGTTTGAATTTCATCCCCATTTCTTGCATTGGACCTATAAATTCACCCAAAGACACACATGTGATTTTTCAACAAACTTTGGTGCACTGGAGCACGTGCTTGTAGTTCAAATTTGAATTACATCAAATGCCCAGAAACTCAAAAAATGCTTAAAAATGCCAAACGAATCCGGAATAATTCCAAATTTAAACACGACACTCATGTACTAGTTGCATTTTCATTGTACGTAAATGTTCTAGCAATTCAAACACCGTCCTTTCCCTCCATAACACCATTTTGTCTTTAAAAACATAATGAAAAAAATCAGGTATACCAAAAACAATTTACTAGAAAGAATCGTGTGGGATGTGATATAAAATATCTTGGCGCACCGTCTTGTCTGGCTTATGCTACCTCTTGAGCACTGCGTTAGTTTTCCCTTGAAGAGGAAATGGTGATCAGCAAAGTAGCTTAAATATTTCCCTCAGTTTTTGAGAACCAAAGTATCAATCCAGTAGGAGACTACACGCAAGTCACCTCGCACCTACACAAACAAATAAGAACCTCGCAACCAACACGATAAAGGGGTTGTCAATCCCTTCACAGTCACTTACGAGAGTGAGATTTGATAGAGATAATAAGATAAATATTTTTGGTATTTTTATAATATAGATTGAAAAATAAAGATTGTAAAGTAAAATATATTGGAAACTTATATGATGGAAAATAGACCCGGGGGCCATAGGTTTCACTAGTGGCTTCTCTCAAGGTAGCATAAGTATTACGGTGGGTAAACAAATTACTGTCGAGCAATTGATAGAAAAGTGCATAATTATGAGAATATCTAGGCATCACATCCGCGACAAGTAGACCGAAACGATTATGCATCTACTACTATTACTCCACACATCGACCGCTATCCAGCATGCATCTAGAGTATTAAGTTCATAAGAATAGAGTAACATATTAGGCAAGATGACATGATGTAGAGGGATAAACTCAAGCAATATGATATAAACCCCATCTTTTTATCCTCGATGGCAACAATATAATATGCGTCGTTTCCCTTTCTATCACTGGGATCGAGCACCGCAAGATTGAACCCAAAGCTAAGCACTTCTCCCATTGCAAGAAAGATCAATCTAGTAGGCCAAACCAAACTGATAATTCGAAGAGACTTGCAAAGATAATAAATCATACATAAAAGATTTCACAGAAGAATCAATTATTGTTCATAGATAATCTTGACCATAAACCCACAATTCATCGGATCTCGACAAACACACCGCAAAAAGAATTACATCGAATAGATCTCCAAGAAGATCGAGGAGAACTTTGTATTGAGATCCAAAGATAGAGAAGAAGCCATCTAGCTAATAACTATGGACCCTAAGGTCTGTGGTAAACTACTCACACATCATCGGAGAGGCTATGGTGTTGATGTAGAAGCCCTCCGTGATCGATTCCCCCTCCGGGGGAGCTCCGGAAAGGCCCCAGATGGGATCTCTTGGGTACAGAAGGTTGCGGCGGTGGAAATAGGGTTTCGTGGTGCTCCTGGATGTCTTTGGGGTATGTGGATATATATAGGAGGAAGAAGTAGGTCGGTGGAGCTGCGAGGGGCCCACGAGGGTGGGGGCGTGCCTCCCTGCCTCGTGGCCTCCTCGCTCCTTTCTTGATGTCTACTCCAAGTCCCCTGGATCACGTTTGTTCCCAAAATAACTCTCCCAAAGGTTTCATTCCATTTGGATTCTGTTTGATATTCCTTTTCTGCGAAACACTGAAATAGGCAAAAAACATCAATTTGCACTGGGCCTTGGGTTAGTAGGTTAGTCCCAAAAATAATATAAAAGTGTATAATAAAGCCCATTAAACATCCAAAATAGATAATATAATAGCATGGAACAATAAAAAATTATTGATACGTTGGAGACGTATCAAGCATCCCAAGCTTAATTCCTGCTCGTCCTCGAGTAGGTAAATGATAAAAACGTAATTTTTGATGTGGAATGCTACCAAGCATAATTCTCAATGTAATTTTATTTATTGTGGCATGAATATTTAGATCTGAAAGATTCAAGACAAAAGTTTAATATTGACATAAAAATAATAATACTTCAAGCATACTAACTAAGCAATCATGTCTTCTCAAAATAACATGGCCAAAGAAAGTTCATCCCTACAAAATCATATAGTTTGGCCATGCTCCATTTTTGTCACACAAGAATGCTCTCGTCATGCACAACCCCGATGACAAGCCAAGCAATTGTTTCATACTTTAGTAATCTCAAACTGTTTTCAATTTTCATGCAATACGTGAGCGTGAGCCATGGATATAACACTATGGGTGGAATAGAATATAATGATGGGGGTTATGTGGAGAAGACAAAAAAGGAGAAAGTCTCACATCGACGTGGCTAATCAACGGGCTAGGGAGATGCCCATCTATTGATGTCAATGCAAGGAGTAGGGATTGCCATGCAATGGATTCACTAGAGCTATAAATGTATGAAAGCTCAACAAAAGAAACTAAGTGGGTGTGCATCCAACTTGCTTGCTCACGAAGACCTAGGGCATTTGATGAAGCCCATCGTTGGAATATACAAGCCAAGTTCTATAATGAAAAATTCCCACTGGTGTATGAAAGTGACAAAACACAAGACTCTCTATCATAAAGATCATGGTGTTACTTTGAAGCACAAGTGTGGAAAAATGATAGTAGCATTGCCTATTTTTATTTCTTTTTTTGGGCCTTTCTTATTTATTTGGCCTTCCCCTTCTTTTATTTGGGACAATGCTCTATTAATGATGATCATCACACATCTATTTATTACAACTCGATACTAGAATAGAATATGACTCTATATGAATGCCTCCGGTGGTGTACCGGGAAGGGCAATGAATCAAGAGTGACATGTATGATAAATTATGCATGATGGCTTTGCCACAAATACGATGTCAACTACATGATCATGCAAGGCAATATGACAATGATGGAGCGTGTCATAATAAATGAAACGGTGGAAAGTTGCATAGCAATATATCTCAGAATGGCTATGGAAATGCCATAATAGGTAGGTATGGTGGCTGTTTTGAGGAAGATATAAGGAGGTTTATGTGTGATAGAGTGTATCATATCACGGGGTTTGGATGCACCGGCGAAGATTGCACCAACTCTCAAGGTGAGAAAGGGCAATGCACGGTACCGAAGATGCTAGCAATGATGGAAAGGTGAGAGTGTGTATAATCCATGGACTCAACATTAGTCATAAAGAACTCACATACTTGTTGCAAAAATCTACAAGTCATAAAAAACCAAGCATTATGCGCTTGCTCCTAGGGAGGTAGATTGGTAGGAAAAGACCATCGCTCGTCCCCGACCGCCACTCCTAAGGAAGACAATCAAAGAACACCTCATGTTTCAAATTTGTTACACAACGGTTACCATACGTGCATGCTACGGGACTTGAAATCTTCAACACAAGTATTTCTCAAATTCACAACTACTCAACTAGCACAACTCTAATATCACCATCTTTATATCTCAAAACAATTATCAAGTATCAAACTTCTCATAGTATTCAATGCACCTTTTTATGAAAGTTTTTATTATACCAATCTTGGATGGCTATCATATTAGGACCAATTTTATAGCCAAAGCAAATTACCAGGCTGTTCTAAAGGACTCTCAAAATAATATAAGAGAAGCATGAGATATCAACAATTTCTATAAAATAAAACCACCACCGTGCTCTAAAAGATATAAGTGAAGCGCTAGAGCAAAATTATCTAGCTCAAAATATATAAGTGAAGCACATAGAGTATTCTAATAAATTCCAATTCATGTGTGTCTCTCCCAAAAGGTGTGTACAGCAAGTATGATTGTGTTACACTGAAATTCAAAGACTCAAATCATAGAATACGCTCCAAGCAAAACACATATCATGTGGTGAATAAAAATATAGCCTCAAGTAAAGTTACCGATGGACGAAGACGAAAGAGGGGATGCCTTCCGGGGCATCCCCAAGCTTAGGCTTTTGGTTGTCCTTGAATTCTACCTTGGGGTTACTTGGGCATCCCCAAGCTTAGGCTCTTGCCACTCCTTATTCCATAATCCATCAAATCTTTACCCAAAACTTGAAAACTTCACAACACAAAACTCAACAGAAAATCTCATGAGCTCCGTTAGTATAAGAAAACAAACCACCACTTAAGGTACTGTAATGAAATCATTATTTATTTATATTGGTGTTAAACCTACTGTATTCCAACTTCTCTATGGTTCATACCCTCCGATACTAGCCATAGATTCATCAAAATAAGCAAACAACACACGAAAAATAGAATCTGTCAAAAACAGAACGGTCTGTAGTAATCTGTATGTTTAGATTACTTATATAACCCCAAAAATTCTGAGATAAATTGTGGACGTGAGTAATTTGTCTATTAATCATCTTCAAAAATAATCAACCTAATCTCACTCTCCAGTAAAAAATGGCAGCAAATCTCGTGAGCGCTAAAGTTTCTGTTTTTCACAGCAAGATCGCAAAAACTTCCCCCAAGTCTTCCCAAAGGTTCTACTTGGCACAAACACTAATTAAAAGCATAAAACCACATCTAAACAGAGTCTAGATGAATTATTTATTGTATAACAGCAAGGAAAAATATTGGGTTGTCTCCCAACAAGCGCTTTTCTTTAAAACCTTTTAGCTAGGCATAAGATTTCAACGATGCTCACATGAAAGACAAGAATTGAAGCACAAAGAGAGCACCATAAAACACGTGACAAACACATCTAAGTCTAACATACTTCCTATGCATAGGCATCTTATAGGCAAACAAATTTTCAAGGCAAGCAAAAACTAGCATATGCAAGTAAGCGGAAAGAAACAATAGCAATCTCAACATAATGAGAGGTAATTTAGTAACATGAAAATTTCTATAACCATATTTTCCTCTCTCATAATAATTACATGTAGGATCATAAGCAAATTCAACAATATAGCTATCACAAAAAATATTCTTAACACGATCCACATGTATGCAAAGTTGACACTCTTCCAAAATAGTGGGATTAACATTAACTAAAGTCACGACCTCTCCAAACCCACTTTTACCAAAAACTTCACAAGATTGAACATTCTCCAAATATGTGGGATCTAAAGTTGACATTCTTCCTAACCCACTTTAAATATTATTGCAAAAATTATAATCAATCTCATATTCATCATGGGGCTTAAATAAAATTTTAAGATCAAAAGAAGAATCACCCCAATCATGATCATTGCAACAAGTAGTAGACATAGCAAAATTAACGTCCCCAAGCTTAGGGTTTTGCATATTATAAGCACAATTGACATTAATAGAGTCTATACTATCATCATTGCAATCATGCTTTTTATTCAAAGATCTATCGTGAATCACTACATAAAGTACTTCATCACAATTTTCAGAGTCACGAATTTCAAGTAAAACTTCATAAAGATAATCTGGTGCACAAAACTCACTAGCAATTAGTTCATCATAATTGGATCTCTTAAAAAGATTAGCAAGCGGATGAGGATCCATAGATCTTAGGTTCTCTGTTTAGCAATAAATAAACAACTATTCCAACCAAACGAGCAAACGAGCCAAGTAAGACATCAAAGCAAGCGAAAAGACGAACAAAAGAAGGGTGAATAAAACGGCAAGGGTGAGTGGGGGAGAGGAAAACGACAGGCAAATGGCAAATAATGTAGTGCGAGGGATAAGAGTTTGTGATGGGTACTTGATACGTCTCCAACGTATCTATAATTTTTGATTGTTCCATGCTATTATATTATCTGTTTTGCATGTTAATGAGCTTTATTTTACACTTTTATATTATTTTTGGGACTAACCTACTAACCCAAGGCCCAGTGCAAATTGCTGTTTTTTTGCCTATTTCAGTGTTTTGCAGAAAAGGAATATCAAATGGAATCCAAACGGAATGAAACCTTCGGGAGAGTTATTTTTGGAATAAACGTGATCCAGAGGACTTGGAGTGGACGTCAAGAAACAAACGAGGAGTCCACGAGGCAGGGGGCGCGCCTACCCCCCTGGGCGCACCCTCCCCCCTCGTGGGCCCTCGTGGCTCAACCGACCTACTTCTTCCTCCTATATATACTCATATACCCTGAAAACATCCAGGAGCACCACGAAACCCTATTTCCACTGCCGCAACCTTCTGTACCCAAGAGATCCCATCTTGGGGCCTTTTCCGGAGCTCCGCCGGAGGGGGCATCGATCACGGAGGGCCTCTACATCAACTCCATGGCCCCTCCGATTATGTGTGAGTAGTTTACTTCAGACCTTCGGGTCCATAGTTATTAGCTAGATGGCTTCTTCTCTCTCTTTGGATCTCAATACAAAGTTCTCCTCGATCTTCTTGGAGATCTATTTGATGTAACTCTTTTTGCGGTGTGTTTGTCGAGATCCGATGAATTGTGGGTTTATGATCAAGTCTATCTATGAACAATATTTGATTCTTCTCTGAAATCTTTTATGTATGATTGGTTATCTTTGCAAGTCTCTTCGAATTATCAGTTTGTTTTGGCCTACTAGATTGATCTTTCTTGCAATGGGAGAAGTGCTTAGCTTTGGGTTCAATCTTGCGGTGCTCGATCCCAGTGACAGAAAGGGAAACGACGCATATTATATTGTTGCCATCGAGGATAAAAAGATGGGGTTTATATCATATTGCTTGAGTTTATCCCTGTACATCATGTCATCTTACCTAATGCGTTACTCTATTCTTATGAACTTAATACTCTAGATGCATGCTGGATAGCGATTGATGTGTGGAGTAATAGTAGTAGATGCAGGCAGGAGTCGGTCTACTTGTCACAGACATGATGCCTATATACATGATCATGCCTAGATATTCTCATAATTATTCGCTTTTCTATCAATTGCTCGACAGTAATTTGTTCACCCACCGTAATACTTATGCTATCTTGAGATAAGCCACTACTGAAACCTATGGCCCCGGGTCTATCTTTTATCATATAAGTTTCCAATCTATTTACTTTGCAATCTTCACTTTCAATCTATATCATAAAAATACCAAAAATATTTATCTTATCATCTCTATCAGATCTCACTCTCTTAAGTGACCGTGAAGGGATTGACAACCCCTTTATCGCGTTGGTTGCGAGGTTCTTATTTGTTTGTGTAGGTACAAGGGACTTGCGTGTGGCCTCCTACTGGATTGATACCTTGGTTCTCAAAAACTGAGGGAAATATTTATGCTACTTTGCTGCATCACCCTTTCCTTTTCAAGGGAAAACCAACACAGTGCTCAAGAGGTAGCAAGAAAGATTTCTGGCATCGTTGCCGGGGAGTCTACGCGCAAGTCAAGACATACCAAGTACCCATCACAAACTCTTATCCCGCGCATTACATTATTTGCCATTTGCCTCACATTTTCCTCTCCCCCACTTCACCCTTGCTGTTTTATTCGCCCTCTTTTTCCTTCCTGCCTTCTGTTTGCTCGTTCTTTTTTGCAATTTGTTGCCATCATGTCTGAAACTGGGGAGGTTATCGTTGATAAGGACAATAATATGGAAAACTTTGATGCTATTGATGATCCTCTTGAAAATCCTACTATTTTACACACTAAAAAGTTTCGGATTGGTAGCGGTAATATTATTGGGAAGGGAGTTATTCAAGATTTCTTTACTTGTGCCGGTGCTTTACCCACCATGAGTGGGTCTATTATTCATAAAACTAGTAGTCTCGCGGATGCTATATCTTTGCTCATAGTTGAACTTGAAAGACAATTTTTGCATATGCATCCTTCCATACAAAGGATTTTCCTAGAATCTTCTAATATTGAGCGTTCTCTGTTAAGCGAGCAGCGACCATCTTCTTAGCTCATGAGTTCAGATTTATAATAAAAGAGGCCAATGAAATTTTTGCGCATTATAGGGTGAATGCCGACCGTCATCCCATAGAAGCAATCCTTTTTATCAAGAAGACATTATGCATTTACGATCTTTAGATCATGCTGCTTTTAATGAAAACCTTAGAAAAAAGGTTCCTACCGATGTTCTTGTTAATAGGATCTCTGAACTTAATGATAATTTTGCTATCCAGAACAATGGTTTAGGTTTTACCTTGAACAAAGGCTCATGACTTTTTGCCAAAAGAATGCTTATAATGATGAATTGGTTGTGCAATATGAGGGGCCAAAGGAGGAACCAATACCTTCCGAGCTTGATCTTGGGGACTTTTGTCCCATTAAATTTAACCCTTTTGATTACTTTTGCTTGCCACAAAGAAAGCTTGCTGCTGAAAGTAGGGAGTATGAGATGAGTTTTCGCGATTTACCTTATCATTATCATGGCAATGCCTAGATCTATCCTTGCTTTTATGCCTAGCTAGGGGCGTTAAATGATAGCGCTTGTTGGTAGGCAACCAATTTTATTTTTATTTCTTGATTTTTGATTCCGTTTAGTAATAAATAATTCATATAGCCTCTGTTTAGATATGGTTTTATTCTTTTAATTAGTGTTTGCGCCAAGTAGAACCTTTGGGAAGACTTGGGGAAAGTCTTTGCGATCTTGCTGTAAAAAACAGAAACTTTAGCGCTCACGAGATTTACTGCCATTTTTTTACTAGAGAGTGATATTTAGTTAATTATTTTTTCATATGATTAATACATAAATTCTTCACGTCCAGCAATTTATTTTAGAATTTTGGGGGTTCCATAAGTATTCGAAATCTACACATTACTACAGACTGTTCTGTTTTTGACAGATTCTATTTTTGTGTGTTGTTTGCTTATTTTGATGAATCTATGGCTAGTATTTTGATGAACCATAGAAAAGTTGGAATACATTAGGTTTAACACCAATATAAATAAATAATGAGTTCATTACAGTACCTTAAGTGGTGGTTTGTTTTCTTTTACTAACGTAGCTCATGGGATTTTCTGTTTAAGTTTTGTGTTGTGAAGTTTTCAAGTTTTGGGTAAAGATTTGATGGATTATGGAACAAGGAGTGGCAAGAGCCTAAGCTTGGGGATGCCCAAGGCACCCTAAGGTAAAATTCAAGGACAACCAAAAGCCTAAGCTTGGGGATGCCCCGGAAGGCATCCCCTCTTTCGTCTTCGTCCATCGGTAACTTTACTTGGAGCTATATTTTTATTCACCACATGATATGTGTTTTGCTTGGAGCATCTTTTATGATTTGAGTCTTTTCTTTTTAGTTTACCACAATCATACTTTGTGTACACAAATTTTGGGAGAGACACACATTGATTGGAATTTATTATAATACTCTATGTGCTTCACTTATATCTTTTGAGCTAGATAATTTTGCTCTAGTGCTTCGCTTATATCTTTTAGAGCACGGTGGTGGTTTTATTTTATAGAAATTATTGATATCTCATGATTCACTTATATTATTTTGGGAGTCCTTCAAAACAGCATGGTAATTTGCTTTGGTTATGAATTTAGACCTAATATGATAGGCATCCAAGATCGGTATAGGAAAAACTATCATAAAACACGCATTAAATACTATGAGAAGTTTGATACTTGATGCTTGTTTTGAGATATGGAGATGGTGATATTAGAGTCATGCTAGTTGAGTAGTTGTGAATTTGAGAAATACTTGTTATAAAGTTTGTGATTCCCGCAGCATGCACGTATGGTGAACCGTTATGTGATGAAGTCGAAGCATGATTTATTTATTGATTGTCTTCCTTATGAGTGGCGATCGGGGACGAGCGATGGTCTTTTCCTACCAATCTATCCCCCTAGGAGCATGCGCGTAGTACTTTGTTTCGATAACTAATAGATTTTTGCAATAAGTATGTGAGTTCTTTATGACTAATGTTGAGTCCATGGATTATATGCACTCTCACCCTTCCACCATTGCTAGCCTCTCTAGTACCGCGCAACTTTCGCTAGTACCATAAACCCACCATATACCTTCCTCAAAACAGCCACCATACCTACCTATTATGGCATTTCCATAGCCATTCCGAGATATATTGCCATGCTACTTTCCACCGTTCCGTTTGTTATGACATGCTTCATCATTGTCATATTGCTTTGCATGATCATGTAGTTGAAATCGTATTTGTGGAAAAGCCACCGTTCATAAATTCTTTCATACATGTCACTCATGAGTCATTGCATATCTCGGTACACCACCGGAGGCATTCACATAGAGTCATATTTTGTTCTAAGAATTGAGTTGTAATTCTTGAGTTGTAAGTAAATAAAGTGTGATGATCATCATTATTAGAGCATTGTCCCAAGTGAGGAAAGGATGATGGAGACTATTATTCCCCCACAAGTTGGGATGAGACTCCGGACGAAAAAAAGAGGCCAAAAAAGTAAAATAAGGCCCAAATAAAAAAATGAGAGAAAAAGATAGAAGGGACAATGTTACTATCCTTTTTCCACACTTGTGCTTCAAAGTAGCACCATGATCTTCATGATAGAGAGTCTCATATGTTATCACTTTCATATACTAGTGGGAATTTTACATTATAAAACTTGGCTTGTATATTCCAATGATGGGCTTCCTCAAAATGCCCTAGGTCTTTGTGAGCGAGCAAGTTGGATGCACACCCACTTAGTTTGTTTTTGAGCTTTCATACACTTATAGATCTAGTGCATCCGTTTCATGGCAATCCCTACTCACTCACATTGATATCTATTGATGGGCATCTCCATAGCCCATTGATATGCCTAGTTGATGTGAGACTATCTCCCCCTTTTTGTCTTCTCCACAACCACCATTCTATTCCACATATAGTACTATGTCCATGGCTCACGCTCATGTATTGCGTGAAGATTGAAAAAGGTTGAGAACATCAAAAGTATGAAACAATTGCTTGGCTTGTCATCTGGGTTGTGCATGATTTAAATACTTTGTGTGGTGAAGATAGAGCATAGCCAGACTATATGATTTTGTAGGGATAACTTTCTTTGGCCATGTTATTTTGAGAAGACATAATTGCTTAGTTAGTATGCTTGAAGTATTATTATTTTTATGTCAACATTAAACTTTTGTCTTGAATCTTTAGGATCTCAATATTCATGCCACAATAAAGAAAATTACATTGAGGATTATGCTAGGTAGCATTCCACATCAAAAATTCTGTTTTTATCATTTACCTACTCGAGGACGAGCAGGAATTAAGCTTGGGGATGCTTGATACGTCTCAAGCGTATCTATAATTTTTTTTATTGTTCCATGCTATTATATTATCTGTTTTGGATGTTAATGGGATTTATTTTAGACTTTTATATTATTTTTGGGACTAACCTACTAACCCAAGGCCCAGTGCAAATTGCTGTTTTTTGCCTATTTCAGTGTTTCGCAGAAAAGGAATATCAAGCGGAATCCAAACGGAATGAAACCTTCCGGGGAGTTATTTTTGGAACAAACGTGATCCAGAGGACTTGGAGTGGACGTCAAGATACAAACGAGGATTCCACGAGGCAGGGGCGTGCCTACCCCGTGGGCGCGCCCTCCCCCTCTTGGGACCCTCATGGCTCAACCGACCTACTTCTTCCTCCTATATATACTCATATACCCCGAAAACATCCAGGATCACCACGAAACCCTATTTCCACCGCCACAACCTTCTGTACCCAAGAGATCCCATCTTGGGGCCTTTTCCGGAGCTCCGCCGGAGGGGGCATCCATCACGGAGGGCCTCTGCATCAACTCCATGGCCCCTCTGATGATGTGTGAGTAGTTTACTTCAGACCTTTGGGTCCATAGTTATTAGCTAGATGGCTTCTTCTCTCTCTTTGGATCTCAATACAAAGTTCTCCTCGATCTTCTTGGAGATCTATTTGATGTAACTCTTTTTGCGGTGTGTTTGTCGAGATCTGATGAATTGTGGGTTTATGATCAAGTCTATCTATGAACAATATTTGATTCTTCTCTGAAATCTTTTATTTATGATTGGTTATCTTTGCAAGTCTCTTCGAATTATCAGTTTGTTTTGGCCTACTAGATTAATCTTTCTTGCAATGGGAGAAGTGCTTAGCTTTGGGTTCAATCTTGCGGTGCTCGATCCCAGTGACAGAAAGGGAAACGACGTGTATTGTATTGTTGCCATCGAGGATAAAAAGATGGGGTTTATATCATATTGCTTGAGTTTATCCCTGTACATCATGTCATCTTACCTAATGCGTTACTCTATTCTTATGAACTTAATACTCTAGATGCATGCTGGATAGCGGTCGATGTGTGGAGTAATAGTAGTAGATGCAGGCAGGAGTCGGTCTACTTGTCACGGACGTGATGCCTATATACATGATCATGCCTAGATATTCTCATAATTATTCGCTTTTCTATCAATTGCTCGACAGTAATTTGTTCACCCACCGTAATACTTATGCTATCTTGAGAGAAGCCACTAGTGAAACCTATGGCCCCCGGGTCTATCTTTTATCATATAAGTTTCCAATCTATTTACTTTGCAATCTTTACTTTCAATCTATATCATAAAAATACCAAAAATATTTATATTATTATCTTATCATCTCTATCAGATCTCACTCTCGTAAGTGACCGTGAAGGGATTGACAACCCCTTTATCGCATTGGTTGCGAGGTTCTTATTTGTTTGTGTAGGTACAAGGGACTTGTGTGTGGCCTCCTACTGGATTGATACCTTGGTTCTCAAAAACCGAGGGAAATACTTACGCTACTTTGCTACATCACCCGTTCCTCTTCAAGGGAAAACCAACGCAGTGCTCAAGAGGTTCAGTACTTGGTATGTCTTGACTTGTGCGTAGATCTCCCCGGCAACGGCGCCAGAAATCCTTCTTGCTACCTCTTGAGCACTGCGTTGGTTTTTCCTTGAAGAGGAAAGGGTGATGCAGCAAAGTAGCGTAAGTATTTCCCTCGGTTTTTGAGAACCAAGGTATCAATCCAGTAGGAGACTACACGCAAGTCATCTCGCACCTACACAAACAAATAAGAACCTCGCAACCAACACAATATAGGGGTTGTCAATCCCTTCACGGTCACTTACGAGAGTGAGATCTGATAGAGATAATAAGATAAATATTTTTGGTATTTTTATAATATAGATTGAAAAATAAAGATTGCAAAGTAAAATAGATTGGAAACTTATATGATGGAAAATAGACCCGGTGGGCATAGGTTTCACTAGTGGCTTCTCTCAAGATAGCATAAGTATTACGGTGGATAAACAAATTAATGTCGAGCAATTGATAGAAAAGTGCATAATTATGAGAATATCTAGGCATGATCATGTATATAGGCATCACGTCCGCAACAAGTAGACCGAAACAATCCTGCATCAACTACTATTACTCCACACATCGACCGCTATCCAACATGCATCTAGAGTATTAAGCTCGTAAGAACAGAGTAATGCATTAGGCAAGCTGACATGATGTAGAGGGATAAACTCAAGCAATATGATATAAACCCCATCCTTTTATCCTCAATGGCAACAATACAATACGTGCCTTGCTGCCCCTGCTGTCACTGGGAAAGGACACCGCAAAATTGAACCCAAAGCTAAGCACTTCTCCTATTGCAAGAAAGATCAATCTAGTAGGCCAAACCAAACTGACAATTCGAAGAGACTTGCAAAGATAACAAATCATACATAAAAGATTTCAGAGAAGAATCAAATATTGTTCATAGATAATCTTGATCGTAAACCCGCAATTCATCGGATCTCGACAAACACACCGCAAAAATAATTACATCAAATAGATCTCCAAGAAGATCGAGGAGAACTTTGTGTTGAGATCCAAAGAGAGAGAAGAACCCATCTAGCTAATGACTATGGACCCAAAGGTCTGTGGTAAACAACTCACACATCATCGGAGAGGCTATGGTGTTGATGTAGAAGCCCTCCGTGATTGATTCCCTCTCCGGCGGAGCTCCGAAAAAGGCCCCAAGACGGGATCTCTTGGGTACAGAAGGTTGCGGCGGTGGAAATAGGGTTTCGTGGTGCTCCTGGATGTTTTAGGGGTATATGGATATATATTGGAGGAAGAAGTAGGTCGGTGGAGCTGCGAGGGGCCCACGAGGGTGGGTGCGCGCCCAGGGGGGCAGGCGCGCCTCCCTGCCTCATGGCCTCCTCTCTCCTTTCTTGACGTCTACTCCAAGTCCCCTAGATCATGTTTGTTCCAAAAATAACTCCCCCGAAGGTTTCATTCCGTTTGATATTCCTTTTCTGCGAAGCACTGAAATAGGCAAAAAACAGCAATTTGCCCTCGGCCTTGGGTTAGTAGGTTAGTCCCAAAATAATATAAAAGTGTATAATAAAGCCCATTAAACATCCAAAACAGATAATATAATAGCATGGAACAATAAAAAATTATAGATACATTGGAGATGTATCATCTTACACAGGAAGCTTCATCATCTACAGTCCACCGCCCCCGCTTGAACCACACTTGCGCGCTAGTTTCTCGTGGCACCGAGCGAATTTTTTTTGCCACCGCAGAAATATCTATCTCCTCGCGCCTCCCTCCTATCAAAAGCCACATTTCCACTGTTCTGCCTTGCTTTCCAAGTCCAAACCTTCACTGTTGCTTACTAGCAGCTCAGCCTCCTCGCCGGCGACCCTTCTTCTTGCAGCGCCGCCTCCTCGCCGGCTACCTTTCTTCTTGCAGCGCCGCCTTTTCGCAGGCGACCCTTCTTCTTGCAGCGCTGCCTCCTCGCCGGCGACCCTTCTTCTTGCTGTGTGGCCTCCTTGATACGTCCATTTTGCATCATGCTTTTATATCGATATTTATTGCATTATGGGCTGTTATTACACATTATGTCACAATACTTATGCCTATTCTCTCTTATTTTATAAGGTTTACATGAAGAGGGAGAATGCCGGCAGCTGGGATTTTGGGCTGGAAAAGGAGCAAATATTAGAGACCTATTCTGCACAGCTCCAAAAGTCCTGAAACTTCACAGAAGTTATTTCCAGAATATATAAAAAATATTGAGTGAAGAAAGTTCCAGAGGGGGGCCACACCCTGGCCACGAGGGTGGGGGGCACGCCCTACCCCCTGGGCGTGCCCCCTGCCTCATGGGCCCCCTGGTGGCCCTCCGATGCCCATCTTTGGCTATATGGAGTCTTTCATCCGAGAAAAAATAATAAGCAAGCTTACGGGAGAAACTCCACCGCCACGAGGCGGAACCTTGGCGGAACCAATCTAGGGCTCCGACGGAGCTGTTTTGCCGGGGAAACTTCCCTCCGGGAGGGGGAAATCATCACCATCGTCATCACCAATGATCCTCTCATCGGGAGGGGGTCAATCTCCATCAACATCTTCACCTGCACCATCTCATCTCAAACCCTAGTTCATCTCTTGTATCCAATCTTTGTATCCAAACCTCAGATTGGTACCTGTGGGTTGCTAGTAGTGTTTATTACTCCTTGTAGTTGATGCTAGTTGGTTTACTTGGTGGAAGATCATATGTTCAGATCCAATATGCATATTAATACCCCTCTAATTATGAACATGAATATGCTTTGTGAGTAGTTACGTTTGTTCCTGAGGATATGGGAGAAGTCTTGCTATTAGTAGTCATGTGAATTTGGTATTCGTTCGATATTTTGATGAGATGTATGTTGTCATCCCTCTAGTGGTGTCATGTGAACGTCAACTACATGACACTTCACCATTGTTTGGGACTAGAGGGAGGCATTGGGAAGTAATAAGTAGATGATGGGTTGCTAGAGTGACAGAAGCTTAAACCCTAGTTTATGAGTTGCTTCGTAAGGGGCTGATTTGGATCCATATGTTTCATGCTATGGTTAGGTTTACCTTAATACTTCTGTTGTATTGCGGATGCTTGCAATAAGGGTTAATCATAAGTGGGATGCTTGTCCAAGTAAGGACAGTACCCAAGCACCGGTCCACCCACATATCAAATTATCAAAGTACCGAGCGCGAATCATATGATCTTGATGAAAACTAGCTTGACGATAATTCTCATGTGTCCTCGGGAGCGCTTTCCTTCATATAAGACTTTGTCCAGGCTTGTCCTTTGTTACAAAAAGGATTGGGCCATCTTGTTGCACCTTATTTACTTTTATTACTTGCTACTCGTTACCAATTACCTTATCAGAAAACTATCTGTTACCGATAATTTCAGTGCTTGCAGAGAATAGCTTGCTGAAAACCGCTTATCATTTCCTTCTGCTCCTCGTTGGGTTCGACACTCTTACTTATCGAAAGGACAATGATAGATCCCCTATACTTGTGGGTCATCACTCCTCGCCGCCGACCCTTCTTCTTGTTGCGCGGCCTCGTCGATATGGTCAGGTAATCCACACCCCACCCACACCATCCTCCTCCTTTCCCGTCCCACATGCCCCGACCAAAGGCGCTACACGCACTGCCCCCTCCTCCAATTAAGCGCCGCCCACAGCCATTTTGCACGCAGTATAATGTGGAGCTCAGTAGCATGTGGCCTGATAACCCACAAGTATAGGGGGTCAATTGTAGCCTCTTTCGATAAGTAAGAGTGCCGAACCCAATGAGGAGCTAAAGATATAACAAATATTCCTTCCAGTTTTATCGACCACCAATACAACTCTACGCACGCTTGACATTCGCTTTGTAGGTGTAACGGGATAGGTTTGCAAGAATATAAAGAGCACGTAAATAAAAACTAGGGGCTGTTTTAGGTAAAGAAGCAATAAAGTTAGTATAGCGAGTGTAGAAAAGTGGTGGTAGGAGTTGCGAAATTGTCCCTAAGCAATTGACTACTTTACTAGACTGATAACAAGTTTTATGTGGGAGAGGCCACTGCTAGCATGTCATCCCTGACTTGAAATTCTATGCACTTACGATTGGAACTATTAGCAAGCATCCGCAACTACTAACGTTCATTAAGGTAAAACCCAACCATAGTATTAAGATATATTGGTCCCCCTTCAACCCCGTATGCATCAATTTCTATGCTAGGTTGAAGCTTCTGTCACTCTTGCCCTCCAATACATAGTCATATCAACATACAACTAACCCTATGGTGTGATCCACGCGTGCGCTCATATGATGGGCACCAAAGGACAGCAAGATAACCACAAGCAAATTAAACCAATTATAGCAATTCACCAATTAGCGATAGGACAACGAAAATCTACTCAGACATCATGGGATGGCAACACATCATTGGATAATAATATGAAGCATAAAGCACCATGTTCAAGTAGAGGGTACAACAGGTTGTGGGAGAGTGGACCGCTGTAGATAGATGGGGGAAGGTGATGAAGACGTTGGTGAAGATGATGGAGGTGTTGGTGTAGATCGTTGTCGCAATGATGGCCCCGGCGGTGTTCCGGCGCCACCGGGAGAGAGGGGGAGAGGCCCCCCGCCTTGCTCTTCTTCCTTGACCTTCCCCCTAGATGGGACAAGGGTTTACCCCCTGGTCCATGGCTTCCATGGCAGTGGAGGGGCGAGATCCCCTCCGAGATTGGATTTGTCTCTCTGTCTCTCTCTGTTTCTGCGTTCCAGATTCTGGCCTTTCACCGTTTCTTATATTCTCGGAGATCCATAACTCCGATTGGGCTGAAATTTTAACACGATATGTATCCGAATATATGTTTTCTTGTGGCGAAAGAAGGGCACCAACCGCCTTACGGGGTGGCCATGAGGGTCAGGGGCGCGCTCACCCCCTGGGGCATGCCCCCTGCCTCGTGCCCCCCTCGGGCATCGTCTCGTGTTGATTCTTCTTCCCAAAAATCACATATATTGCATAAAAAATCTTCGTAAGTTTTTATCCCGTATGGACTCCGTTTGATATGGATTTTTTGTGAAACAAAAAACATGCAACAAACAGGATCTGGCACTGGGCACCGGATCAATATGTTAGTCCCAAAAATAGTATAAAAAGTTGTCAAAAGTATATGAAAGTTGTATAATATTGGCATGGAACAATAAAACATTATAGATACGACGGAGACGTATCGTGGACGCATGCGCGCACGAGGTCGCTATGGCTGCCATGTGTGCCGACGACCAGATCTTGGAGGAGCACCTCGTCTTAGAGGCCACCGTCGACACCGCCATGCGGTTGTCTACTTTAAAATACAATTCGTGTTGTTTTCTCGAGGCCGCCGCCAGTGCCTTCTAGTGATTTGTCATCTGTAATGTTCATATGCAATCTGATGTTCAGTTAACAGTTTGGTCCTCTGAAATGTAATGTTCAGTTAACACTTTGGTCCAACAACTGCTACATTTCATAGTAGTGTTCTCAAGCATTCTTTGTTTTGTTAACTGTCTTATCTTCTAGTACATGTTTCTATTCTGCAATGTCGTGCTCAGTTAACTATTTCGGTTCATTTGGTCTGGTGTCCATTTAACTGTTTGGTTCAGTTCTACAATTTGATTTTCATTTGTTGTGGGTACAATTTTGTATTGGTATGCATGTGACACCAATCGAATTTGGTTGTACTCAATACGTATTCTACTGATAGTATGGCAACTCTCAGTTAACCTGATCAAGATCTTCCTTATGTGTGTTGTAGGGAAACAATGGGAGACACTATAGTTTACCATCGAGGTTTGTTCAAGCATGGTCCTTTGGCTAATAGCACATTATTGTGCAGTTGTGGGAATCATTCTAATATTTAGGTTTATAACAATTTGGTCTTGCACATGTAGGTCCTGCTGTCAGAGGCTTAGACCCATTGTTCGACCCATTTTGCATATGGGGAAATGAGATGTGCATGAACATTAGTCAAGTCAAGAAACTCAAAAAGATTGTTAGGATGAAGAAACTTGCGACGAATAAAAGCAAGATCTTTGTTTGCACAATGAAGAAGACATTAGCCAACTATAGGATGGCACTAACTCTTTTACCTTGTTTTTACCCCTTGCGCCATTTCAAAATTTATAATAGTGATTTATGCATATCTTCGTTTTTAGTACTTTCCAAAGTAGTTCATCGATGATTACCTCTCAAACCACCTGCATGGTCAAGAGGCGAGGAACGTATTCATTCAACACCCACGGTACAATATTGAAGTCCTGCTGAAGAGGACGAAGGTTGGGCGGTATCCATAGCCACTGGCCTAAAGTTGCAAGGACATTCAACATCACTGAAGGCTCAATATTTGCCTTCCGCTTCTGTAGTTTCCTAGATGAGATTCATCTTTCTATTTACCGTGTATGATGCTACTTTCCAAAGGTTTTTGATGTTGCATGTGAAACTTGGTGCTGTTGTGTAATGGCGTAACTGAGTGCCGAAGCTATCAGATATAATTCGATTATGAAATCCTGGTTGCTGTTATACGGGTATGAAATATCTGGTGTGTTTTATAAGAAATATCAATTTGATTAGTACATGGATTATCAATAATAGGCCAATTACCCTAATTATTGGGGTTTTCTATTGCAGATGGTTACTCATACATCACCGTGGGCGATGAACTCAAACAACCCGCACGGTTTCTAGAAAGTAGGTGTGTTTGATCAACTAACAATCACACACGACTTCCAGCAGCGAACTATTTGCGTTAGGCCACCTTGCACAAACGTTTCCACACAAAGAACTGTGTGTGATATACATACGAACGGAAATGATTTTCTGGGATTCACCGTGTGGGATGTACATATGAACGGAAACAATTGGGTTTTGATGCCCCGCCAGATCACACACGAGCTCATTTTGCCCCAGCCAGTGAGCCAGGAGGGCCTATCCCCGACGGTTTTTGGGTCATGTGGGAAGGGCCCCCCCTATCGCCCACACTCACTTGGCGACCATTCCAAACGTCGTCGCGGAAAGGGGTTAAAAACCGTTTGTATAGCACGTCATTGTACTAGTGAATATATAAGCAGCTTCTCCAAGGTCTTTCATTGAAAAACTCTTATTCAAGTATCCTTTTATGCTATCCAGAAATTCTACATCATTTCCAATCAACAGTATGTCATCTACATATAATATTAGAAATGCTACAGAGCTCCCACTCACTTTCTTGTAAATACAGGCTTCACCGAAAGTCTGTATAAAACCATATGCCTTGATCACTTCATCAAAGCATATATTCCAACTCTGAGATGCTTGCACCAGTCTATAGATGTGTCAGTGTACAAAAATAGGGGCGCACCTTTGTACCCCTTTTCCTGTGCACGGGCAATCAGAGCCGCGCCCATGGCCACACCAAGCAGAACGAGGGAGGTGAGCCAAGGTAAGATCGAAGCCCAAGACAATCAAAGCAACGCCAAGGCCAAGACCACAAAGAGCAGGGATGAAGCAAGTTCCCCCGGCAAGACCCTTGCCGGGTGGCCTCAGCGGCCCCGGCAAGACTCTTGCTAGGACAGCTCGCCCCGCACCAACAGAGCGAGCCGCCCTTGAGCCCACGGCCCCCAGTACCATCATCAGCATGGAGCCAGGGCTCGGGAAGGCACCCCTGTGGAGGCATGAAGATCTTTGTGAAGACATATTCAAGATCAGATTAGAAGGCAACGGTTCTCGGCAAGATCCTTGCCGGGGACGACAACACGGCACGGCGAGACCCTTACCAGGCCGCCCGGCAAGGCCCTCGCCAAAGGCGCCGGCAAGGCCACTGTCGGTGTCAAAACCGGCGAATCTTGGGTAGGGGGTCCCGAACTATGCGTCTAAGGCGGATGGTAACAGGAGGCAAGGGACATGATGTTTTACCCAGGTTCGGGCCCTCTTGATGGAGGTAAAAGCCTACGTCCTGCTTGATTTATTCATGATGATATGATTAGTGCAAGAGTTGATCTACCACGAGATCGGAGAGGCTAAACCCCAGAAGCTAGCCTATGGTATGATTGTATGTTGTCCTACGGACTAAAACCCTCCGGTTTATATTGACACCGGAGGGGGCTAGGGTTACACAAGGTCGGTTACAAAGGAGGAGATATACAAATCCGTATTGCCTAGCTTGCCTTCCACGCCAAGTAGAGTCCCATCCGGACACGGGACGAAGTCTTCAATCTTGTATCTTCATAGTCCAACAGTCCGGCCAAAGGATATAGTCCGGCTGTCCGGAGACCCCTAATCTAGGACTCCCTCAGTAGCCCCTGAACCAGGCTTCAATGACGATGAGTCTGGCGCGCAGTGTTATCTTCGGCATTGCAAGGCGGGTTCCTCCTTCGAATATGCCACGGAAGAATTTGAATACAAGAATAGTGTCCGACCCTGCAAAATAAGTTCCACGTACCACCCTAGAGAGAATAATATTTCCACAAATCTAATTTGCTGACATGTTTTGGCAGCACGACATCATGCCATGGCCTTGTAATTATTCGAACTGTTTTTCTTTAACCATCCCCACACATAACGCGAGGCGGTTTCTTGACATGTCTTGTCAAAGCAGAGATCGTGTTCCCCTTATTACGGGATTCTCATCAATACGGATGTGGGTAACCCAACCGTGCCTAGGATTCCTAGATTTTAGGCAAGTCCCAAACGGCCACGAGGAGGACGCTTGATATTCACCCTCTTTATAAAGGGACAAGGCTTTTTACTTTTTTCCCTCCCATACTCAATTGAATCCTTCCCCCGCCTCGAGTTCTAACACCCAAAGCCCAGGTCAGGTGCTTCGGACCTTCAATCATGTCCGGATCCAGCCTCCAGGGCCGGTGGATGCCCTCCTCCGTCACCGAGGAGGATATCAAGAAGTTGAGGGAGGCCAGATACCTGACCGCCGAAGTTTCGCATCGGCTGCCTGCCCGAGGGCAGGTCGTCCCTACTCCCGAACCCGACGAGAACGTCGTGTTCATCTCCCACTTCCTCCGAGGACTAGGCCTCACTCTGGATCCCTTTGTTAGGGGTCTTATGTTCTATTACGGGCTGGATTTTCACGATCTAGCCCCGGATTCCCTCCTTCACATCTCGTCATTCATTGTCATTTGTGAGGCCTTCCTCCGCATTACCCCCCACTTCGGCCTGTGGCTCAATGTAACACCCGGGTAATCAAGCTACAGTAAAACTCTCCTAATGATGCCATGTCATCTGCGATTACTGTTACTAATCTCGGGTTAATTCGAAACCGCGTCAGATTCAAATTCAAATTAATGTCAAACGGCAAAGGTTTCAAAATATTGAACTAAAATGTTCGGAGTGTGCAGTTAAATGCCAGGGTAGTTATAGTAAAGCTAACACATTTTTATAAAATGCCTAGATGATTTAAAATGGTTTAAAACGTGATAGAAAATAAAAAAAGAAGAAGAGAGAAGCAAAAAAACAAAAACAAAAGGGAAACGCACCCCCCACTGGGCCAGACGGCCCAGCCGGCCAGGCCACCAACCGGCCCAACTGGGCAAAGGCCCAGCCGGCCACCCCCCCATTCCCCATATCCCCCACGACCCAAACCCTAACCCCACCCCGTCACCCACTCGCCCCCTCCCCCCCAGTCGCTCTCCCCCCTCCTCCCCGATCCAGTTCGGATCGAGGGGAACGCCCCCCCCCCCGACGACATCGCCCCGACACGCGTCGCCGTCCTCGGCGCCCCCCCCACCGGGAGCACCAACCCCCCTCGCCGGCCTGCATCCTCCTCGCCGGACCGTCCCCATCTCTCCACCCCGAGCCCCATTGCCCCGATCCCTACACCCCTCGGTGAGCCCCGCCGCCGCGCTCGTCTCTGCCGCTCCCCTGCTACTCTGCCGCTGCCGCGCGACCTCGCCTACGCCGTGGCCGCTGGCGCCGCCTCTCCTCTGCTCTCCCTCGACGCGCCGTCGCCCGTGTCGTTCACCCGCTCCGGCCGCGCGTCCTACTGCCGCTGCTCACCCCACTCCGATCTTCCCCGGGTGCGCCCGCAGGCGCCGTCCCCCCCTCTCGTGCCTGCCTTTGCTAGTGCCGTCCGCTGCAGCCAACCGCGCCGCCCGATCGCCGGCCGCCTCCCGCTACGCGCTCGCCTCCTGCACCACCCGCTGCTGCTGCCCCCGCGCGCACCTGCCGCTGCCGTAGTGCTCCGCTGCCAGGCCCCGCCAACCGCGACCCCTGCCCTGGTCGGCGACCTCCTCTGTCCCGGCCGGCGTCCAGGGCCAGCCGGGCTGCGCCCATCCCTGGCCGGCGCCGTGCCCCGCCGTGGCCGCCAGCGCCCACACCCGCGTACCCCTGAGCGTGCGCCCGAACGGGGCGCGCCCATAACCCGTCGCCCGCACCCGCTAGGGCAGCGCCCGTTGAGGCCATGGCCCTATGACAGTGGGCCCCCATGCCCCAGAACGTTTAATAAAAAAAGATTAAAAAAGTAAATAATAATAAAAATAAATATATTAAATAAATAAAATAATTAATTAATTAATTAACTTAATTAATTCTGTTAACTAACTAATAAACCTAATTAACCTGCAAATTAATCTAACTAAACAATTAGTTAGTTAGACAATGACAGTGGGACCCATGTGTCAGATTGACCAAGTCAACTGACTGTTGACTGCTGACATCACCCTGATGTCATGCTGACATCATAATGGCATTTCCTAATTAAATTAATTCTGATAATTCTAAAATTAAATTAAAACTTTGAAAAATAATATAAAATAAACCGTAGCTCGGATGGAAAAACTTTGTACATGAAAGTTGCTCAAAACGACAAGACGAACCCGGATACGCAGCCCGTTCGTCCGCCACGCACCCCTAACATGTCAAACTCACAACTTTCCCCCTCCGGCTCCTCTGCGCGAAAACACGAAACACCGGGGATACTTTCCCGAATGTTATCCCCCTTCACCGGTATCACCTACTACCGCGTTAGGGCATCTCTAACGTCGTTACTTGTCATGTCATGCATCACTATGCATATGCTTGCTTATATATTTATTGTTTCTCCCCCCTCTTCTCTCGATAGACACCGAGACCGACGCCGCTGCTACCCAGTACGACTACGGTGTTGACGACCCCTCTCTCTTGCCAGAGCAACCAGGCAAGCCCCCCCCTTTGATCACCAGATATCGCCTACTCTTCTCTATACTGCTTGCATTAGAGTAGTGTAGCATGTTACTGCTTCCCGTTAATCCTATACTGATGCATAGCCTGTCCTTGCTACTATTGTTGTTACCTTTACCTGCAATCCTAATGCTTAGTATAGGATGCCAGTTTATCATCAGTGGACCTACATCCTTGTCCGTCTGCCATGCTATACTATCGGGCCGTGATCACTCGGGAGTTGATCACGGGTATATACTATATACTTTATACATGTTACATGTGGTGATTAAAGACGGGTCAGCTCGTAGGAGCACCCGTGAGTGGATCTTTAAGGCGGAGCGACAGGGCAGGTTCCGACCACCTAGGAGAGAGGTGGGCCTGGCCCTGGTCAGCGTTCGCGGATACTTAACACGCTTAACGAGATCTGGGTATTTGATCTGAGTCTGGCCATTTGGTCTATACGCACTAACCATCTACGCGGGAGTAGTTATGGGTATCCCGGCGTCGTGGTATCAGCCGAAGCCTTCATGACGTCAGCGACTGAGTGGCGCGCGCCGGATTGGACTAGAACGCCACTAGGCTAGGTCTGCTTTCGGCCGCGTACGCAACGTGTGCTAAGGGCGATGGGCCCAGACCCCTGTGCGCATAGGTTTAGACCGGCGTGCTGACCTCTCTGTTGTGCCTAGGTGGGGCTGCGACGTGTTGATCTTCCGAGGCCGGGCATGACCCAGGAAAGTGTGTCCGGCCAAATGGGATCGAGCATGTTGGGTTATGTGGTGCACCCCTGCAGGGAAGTTAATCTATTCGAATAGCCGTGATCTTCGGAAACAGGACGACTTGGAGTTGTACCTTGACCTTATGACAACTAGAACCGGATACTTAATAAAACACACCCTTCCAAGTGCCAGATACAACCGGTGATCGCTCTCTCACAGGGAGGCGAGGGGAGGATCATCGGTTAGGATCATGCTATGCGATGATACTTGGAGGACTTCAGTCTACTCTCTTCTACATGCTGCAAGACGGAGGCTGCCAGAAGCGTAGTCTTCGAAAGGACTAGCTATCCCCCCTCTTATTCCGGCTTTCTGCAGTCCAGTCCACATATAATAGCCTTATTCCAGTTGATACCAATGCATACATATGTAGTGTAGCTCCTTGCTTGCGAGTACTTGGGATGAGTACTCACGGTTGCTTTCTCCCACTTTTCCCCCTTTCCCTTCTTTCTGGTTGTCGCAACCAGATGCTGGAGTCCAGGAGCCAGACGCCACCGTCGACGATGACTCCTATTACACCGGAGGTGCCTACTACTACGTGATGCCCGCTGACGACGACCAGGAGTAGTTAGGAGGATCCCAGGCAGGAGGCCTGTGCCTCTTTCGATCTGTATCCCAGTTTGTGCTAGCCTTCTTAAGGCAGACTTGTTTAACTTATGTCTGTACTCAGATACTGTTGCTTCCGCTGACTCGTCTATGATCGAGCTCTTGTATTCGAGCCCTCGAGGCCCCTGGCTTGTAATATGATGCTTGTATGACTTATTTTATTTGTAGAGTTGTGTTGTGATATCTTCCCGTGAGTCCCTGATCTTGATTGTACACGTTTGCGTGTATGATTAGTGTACGATTGAATCGGGGGCATCACACTCAAGACCTTTGATGTGAAGCCAAAGATGGTCGAGGGGCAGCACGCAGCGTGCGGAGGCGCTCTAATAAGCAAAATTGCTGGCACTCCATGGCCAAAGGGTTACTTTCCAAAGGTGTCCGGATTGTGGCAACGGGAGTGGTTTTACGTCACAGCTCCCCGAAGTGCCAAGTGGGTAGCTACCCCCACTTTTCGCTCGGGCCCTCCACCACTACTGATGTCACGGATTAGCAGGGGGCTGAGCTGGGGTCCAGCCAAGGACATGCCAATACTGCAGAGCCGTATCCAAGATATCTTCGAGGGAGATTTCAGTCTGGTTATGGTAATGCAAGTCATGCTGGTTCGTCGAGTCTAGCCTTGCAAACGCCAGCCCCTCTGAATTCAACCCGGAAGGAGCGCGCACTATTCAGAACTTCCTCGGCCTGACACACGAGGAGTTGTACAAATCGTTCTTCCGACCCCAAGTAGAGTGTTCGGACACTACCGAGGACGTGGGCCTGAGCAGCAACTGTACCGCGGCCCAAGTAAGTAATCCCATGGCCGAACACACCATCTTTTTATTTATCATGACATCATTCTGAAGAGTCGCTCTTTGACCAGGACTGGATAACAAAGGCGAAGATAATCCGGTGTTCGGCCCCCCTTCCTGAAGGCTTGAACAATCCGGTGCTGGAAAATATGCTCGAGCCAGCACCTCACCCGGTGCCCTCAAAGGAAGATGAAGGGGGGAATAAAGAGGGCGAAACGGGCCTCCACCACTACCTATTCCAACCGAGGGAATGAGCGCCTCCGTGAGGGAGGATAACCAAGGGGAAGAATCTGACATTCTCTCGCCTCGGGGAAGGAAGAGGGCTACCTCTGAAGATCCGGAAACCAAGGTTTCCAAACAGGAGAAGAAATCTCCACCAGAGGGTCCTGCCTCGGAGGGTGCTCTTGCCGCACAAAGTCCGCGCGGGGATCAGCCCTCTAACGAGCTGTAAGTAATCAAAAAGTACTTAATAGTGAAGATATACTACCTTACCTCTGAGGAAAATAACCGAAACATTGATCATGCAGTTCGGATCTTAGCCCTTCTCAGCAGAGCTCGTCCTCGGGGGATCTTCTTCCGGAGATGATGGAGAGCGAAATGCCTCCCCTGGACTCCCCAGCTCAAGAAGCGGGCGACCTTGAAGTGTCGGCACGGAGGGTTTCTCCTGATCCGGCAAGGCCAAAAGGTAATCCTATGGCAACCCGAAGTCCCCAGTGTCCGGCTCTTGAAGAGAGCAATCAAAAGAGTCCGGCACCATCTGGTATGCGGTCGGACGCACTGAAGGATTTGCTAGAGCGAGCGACTATCTCAGAAGAGCACCGTACATTGATGGGTACGGTGATTGAAAGGATTTCGTCCGCCAAAAGCGGGTTGCATGAAGCCTTTATGAGTCTACTAATGGGTTTTGAGGTACGTGAAATGATATATATTTGTGATAGTACCGCACATTTTTAGGTGTGCCCTGTGTAGATAGTAGCCCCTGAGACTCTGGTTGTCGCCGAGAACGGCGGCGAACAGAGGATCAAAGTCCCAGGTAATAACCAGACTGCCTTTATGTGCAGGTGGTTGAAGCTCCGGTGGCTAGCCGGACTGATGGGGTTGCCGAACTAAAGCGGCAACTGGATGCGGCGGATGCCGACATCGAGCTTGTTAACAAGCGGCTTGACGAGGCACAGGGTAGGTGATGTTTTTGGTGAATGTCACATAGTAAGAGCAGCGTGATGCCAGTATCTTTAATATGTTGTGACTGCAGATGGAGCTGCCACCGTGGAGGCGCTGCGGGTGGAGCTTGCCCAAGCCAAGGAGCAAGCAAGGAGTAATAATGCATCCGCTTTAAAGGCGGCCGAAGAGTTAAGAGCCAAGAAGGCCGCGCATAGCGAGATCAAAGAAAAAATGGCCAAGATGACTGTAAAGTTAAAAGATACTGCGGACCGCTGCCAGCTTCTTGAAGAAGAAAACCGGGCGAGGGCAACGGACCTAGAAAAGGCCATGATGGCGACCAAGGACACCCGCTCTGCAATGAGAGCGAAGAAGGAGGAACTGTGTGAAGCCGGTGATATTGTGGCTGGGAAGCCCTTTATGCTGCGGAGGAAGTTTGGAGATCCTCGGTATGCCCCTCTGGATCGGCTGTGGAGTTTGGCAGACGCATATCTGGACTTGGCGGACAGTGCTGTTGATGCGGCCGAATACTTCCGAGATCAAATAGATCGTGAAGTGGACAAGCTATTCTGGTCGCAATTTAACGTTCCAGAGCGTCTGCTTCCATTGACTGGTCAGCTTGCCGAATGGGCCGAGCTGAATAGATTGTTCGGACTCGCCATGAGGTCTGTTGTGGATCATCTGTGGCTGGAAAGGCCAAAGCCGAACAGTTATTTTAGCTTGGTGCAGCAGTTCCTTGGTGCGGTGCCGCGCATTAATGCGATGAAGAGGTCGGCGTGCATAGAAGGCTCGCGGATGGCCCTTGCTCGTGTCAAAACATACTGGGCGGAGATGGATGCCACCACTGTCGCGGCGCAGGGTTCGGCCATAGGACGAGTGGCTGCCGAGCACTATTTTGAAGAAGTTCATGAAGGCGCTCGTTTGATAGAGGCCCAGTGCTCGAAGAGTATTATGTTTGAGTGACATGTATTCCCATTGTAAAAACAATGTTGAATTAAATTTATCAAGGTTGTATTTATACTTTTGCCTGAAAGTATTATGATGCCTCCTGTTCGGCCGTTTATGTATACATGTATATAACCTGAAAGATTGCAGTCGTCGGGTTCAACCCCCACGCATATAATGCGGGGGTGTTCGCAGAAGACGCGTGTTCACACTTGATCCAACGTCTTGGTCCATTAAGGAGGTGATAGCGCAGCGAACTAGGCAACCGGACTATAATGCTTTAACACTTTCACTTAGCCAGAGGAGATTGACAGTGGGGCTACTATATAGCCCCTGGTGGCTCCGCACTCATCCGAATTCGGGGTGCGTACATGCCTGGCCGAGAAACGGCCCTTCGTTAAGGCGGAGGAATCCCGAAGATTCCAATAGGTCATCGAGTGGTTGACCAGTCTCACGCTATATCATGACAGTCAGTTTTCGGCTTTCTCTACTGAGGTGCTCGTTTGGATGAACCAGGGCACAATCGCAGTAGTTCTCCTGGTGCCGCCTTAGCCGATAGAGCGGAACATAAGGCAGCAAAACACAGGAGCTGGGCAAAGCCAACATTTGACCAAAGACATGATTCGGAGCTGATGCATATAAGGCCAAACTCGCGACGCCGAACACTCCCTAAGGTATTCAGTCTTTATGGTGTAAAGCGGGCCTAAACAGTGCCCTTTGTAATAAGCCCCTGGTGTCCAGGTACGTGCATTATTCTGACGTGGCCACATGCCAAGACGTCAGCATCCTTCTCAATTGTACTGAGAATTCGAGGGATGTGTATCAACAAGAGACAGTAAAAAAAGGTTTACGCAGGGTCTTAATCTAAAAATAATCCTTGGGACGGGTCCCTGCTGCACGTCTGCGCCTGTGTCTCCGTTGTGCCGTATCCTGGACGGGTGTAGCACGATGGTCATCTGTAAAAGAGAGGAACTTAGTTGAAAAGTTGTCATGCAAAAAGGCAGGTTATACTAAAGAAACCATGTACAATTCAAGATGAGTAAGATTGAGCCTAATTGCCACTTGTTTGCGCGCGTTGAGCCCCTTGTATTGTACTAGGGGTATGGCCATCAAACCTGTGTTAATTACATATAGCCGCGCCAGACTCGTCTAACCGCGTCCGTGGTCTTAATGACCTGTCAAATGCTTGAGTTGGTGAGGCCGTTTAGTGTGCGGCTGCCAAGGCGGCCGCACTGTCTTCGGCGTGCAAGGAGTGCTCAATATTTCCATCTACTGTAATGATGCCACGTGGACCGGGAATCTTAAGCATGAGGGAAGCATAATGCGGTATTGTGTTAAAGCGAGCGAAAGCTTCGCGTCCGAGTAGTGCTTGATAGCCACTTTGGAATGGAGCGATGTGGAAAGTTAAATTTTCGCTGTGGAAGTTATTGGGGAAGCCGAATATAACCTCTAGTAGCAGCGAGCCCTTGCAATGGGCCTCTGGGCCTGGCGTTACTCCTTTAAAGGTAGCATTGCTACGGCAAATTTTTGTTGGGTCTATCCTCATTTTGCGGACTGTGTCCTGATATATCAGATTTAAACTGCTGCCGCCGTCCATCAGGACTCGTGTGAAGTGGTATCCGTCAATCATTGGATCTAATACCAAGGCAGCCCATCCTGCATGCCGGATACTTGCCGAGTAATCCCGATGGTCGAAGGTGATCGGTTGGGACGACCAGTGGTGGAGCTCTGCGGTGATAGGCCCTGGGGCATGTTTCTCTAGGGGTGCCGCTTTGTTCCTCCCCTTTATCATGTGTAACACGTTGACTGTTTTGACTTCTAGTGGGAATTTCTTCCGTTCCCTAGTGCTTTGCTTGTGAGGCTCGTCCTCGTCTTCACTTGGTGTATCCTGCCCCTTGTGTTCGGCGTTGAGCTTGCCGGACTGTTTGAAGACCCAAAATTCTCTATGGGTATGATTTGCAGGTTTATCGGGGGTGCTATGGATCTGACATATTTGGTCCAGAATTTTGTTTAGGCTGGAAAGTTCGTCTCTGTTGCCTTTGGAGGGCGGCTTTTGCTGACTTGGCCGAGAGCTTCTGAATCTGGCGTTTACCACCGTGCTCTTCGGGCTGTCTTCTTTATTCTGGCGCTTATTTTTGCTGCGTCGTGATTTCCCGTTTCCATCCCTGACTTCGGATGTACTTGGGTCGCTGGTGCTGCATCGGGCTAACCAGCTGTCCTCGCCCGCGCAAAAGCGGGACATGAGGCTTGTTAATGCTGCCATTGTTCTCGGCTTTTCTTGGCCGAGGTGTCTGGCAAGCCACTCGTCTCGAACGCTATGCTTGAAAGTTGCTAAGGCTTCAGCGTCCGGACAATCGACTATTTGGTTCTTTTTAGTGAGGAACCTGTTCCAAAGCTTTCGGGCTGACTCACCGGGCTGTTGAGTTATATGACTTAAATCGTCTGCATCCGGTGGTCGGACATAGGTCCCTTGAAAATTTGCCCGAAAAGCGTCTTTGAGCTCTTCCTGGCTTCCGATGGAGTTGTCGGGGAGGCTTTTAAGCCAGTGCCGAGCTGGCCCTTTGAGCTTGAGGGGTAAGTACTTGATGGCGTGGAGACCGTCTCCTCCAGCCATATGGATATGGAGGATGTAGTCCTCAATCCAGACCCCAGGGTCTGTTGTTCCGTCATACACCTCTATGTTTATGGGTTTGAATCCCTCTGGAAATTCATGGTCCAGCACCTCGTCGGTGAAACATAGGGTGTGTGCGGCACCCCTGTATTTGGGTGTACCGTGGTGTTCGGATGTATGTTGTGTGGCATTGCATGCTGGAGCGCGCTTGCGCGATCCGTAAATGGATCTGGTTGCGCCGTCCTTTTGATGCGAGCCCTTCCGCGGATCGCGTACTGGTTTATGTGCGGTGTCGTTTGCCACTCTATGTTGGCTACGAGGTCGTCTATCCGACCAGATGGCCGTTTTATTTTTTAATTGCGGAGGATCTAAGGTCTCCTCATCGAATTCAGGTAGCAACTTTTGCTTCGGGTAGCTCTTGGTGTGGCGATTACTGTCGTACTTCGCTGCAGTGTTGAGTACTTCACTCCATCTGATTTTGAGTGTGTCTTGTGCAGCCCTGAGCCTTTGCTTCTGCTTTTTCAGACTCCTCGCAGTGGCAACCAGCCTTTGATGGGCATTCTATTGCCCCGGGTGCCTGTCCGGTGTGATGTTGTCCGGACTATTATCTTCGACGGGGTTGGGTTGTTCGGTTTGATTCTCTGTGTTGCCGTGGTCGGGCGATGGTTCACCCTGCTCTAACGCTTGGTCTATGTGATTGTTGTTTCTGCCGAGGCGGGATTTGGAGTGGCGCTTACGTCACCGCTTTGACTGCTTCTCGAGGGAACAACCCTTCACTGCGTCCTATCGTTCCTTGTCGTCGTTTTCTTTGGGTGTGTCCACAATGTATACGTCATGTGATGAAGTGGGCGTCCAATGCCCTGTTGCCAGTGGTTCCTGTTCGTCTCCTGCATCGTCATCCATACTGTCGATGTCTTCGGAGTCAAAGTCGAGCATGTCGGTCAAATTGTCGACAGTGGCTACTAAGTGGGTGGTGGGTGGGCGGCGAATTTCTTCGTCATCCGCATCCCAATCCTGCCGGACATAGTTCGGCCAGGACTCTCCTGACAAGGAGAGAGACCTTAATGACTTCAGTATGTCGCCGAAGGGCGAGTGCTGAAAGATATCCGCGGAGGTAAACTCCATGATTGGCGCCCAGTCGGATTCGATAGGCACGGGTGCAGGTGGTTCGGAGTCCGTGGCTGGGGAAGAATCTGGTAGTTTGGCGTCACGACTCCCGTGAAGGGTAAGGTCGATCCTCGGCTCGATCGCCGCTGAGAGTTCGGCCTCCGTGGCGGGGTCTATCCACCCGTCCATGGATGGCGCGATTGGCTCTGAATTGAGGGTCGGAGTAGTTGCCGGTGCGATCTCCTGAACACTGCCGATGGTAGAGCTAAATCATGCTCATCGAGTCTGTGTGGCGAACTCGGCAGGGGCTCGAATCCGTTGAAGATCAAGTCTCCGCGGATATTGGCCGTATAGTTTAAGCTTCCAAACCTGACCTGATGGCCATGGGTGTAACTTTCGATCTGCTTCAGATGGCCAAGCGAGTTGGCCCACAGTGCGAAGCCACCGAATACAAAGATCTGTCCGAGGAGAAAAGTCTCACCCTGGACTGCATCGCTATCGATGATCGGAGGAGCCATCAAGCCTAACGGTGATGACACAGAGGAACTCTCAATGAAAGCACCAATGTTGGTGTCAAAACCGGCGGATCTCGGGTAGGGGGTCCCGAACTGTGCGTGTAAGGCGGATGGTAACAGGAGGCAGGGGACACGATGTTTTACCCAGGTTTGGGCCCTCTTGATGGAGGTAAAACCCTACGTCCTGCTTGATTTATTCTTGATGATATGAGTAGTACAAGAGTTGATCTACCACGAGATCGGAGAGGCTAAACCCTAGAAGCTAGCCTATGGTATGATTGTATGTTATCCTACGGACTAAAACCCTCCGGTTTATATAGACACCATAGGGGGCTAGGTTACACAAGGTCGGTTACAAAAGGAGGAGATATACATATCCGTATTGCCTAGCTTGCCTTCCACGCCAAGTAGAGTCCCATCCGGACACGGGACGAAGTCTTCAATCTTGTATCTTCATAGTCCAACAGTCCGGCCAAAGGATATAGTCCGGCTGTCCAGAGACCCCCTAATCCAGGACTCCCTTAGCCACCGCCAAGCCCACCTCAACCAAGCTCCCACCGCCGTTCACATGCAGCTGCCAGCCCAACCAGCTGGGCGGGCACCTGCATGGCAACATGCAGCTCCCAGGCCAACTCATCAAGCGCCTGCATGGCGGCATGCAGATCTTCGTGAAGGCTCCACCACCGCGCCAACTCAGCTACCTGCCTGCCTACATGGCACCGCACGCATCCCCGGTCGAGGCGTGTGTCGAAGCGAGGAGGAGCGGCGACGGATGGGACGAGCCTCACCCCCGTCCCCGATAAAGTAGGAGGACACCTAAGCGATGCATTAAATGCACTTTGTCCCGTAATACGAGGGATAACCTCGTGCCACTATAGACCTTTCCACCTCCTGTGTGCCACTGTGGCAACCCCTTTTTCCTATAAAAGGAGGCCCGAGGCGACAAGGAGAGGGATTCGGCTCTTTGGAACCACACGCTGACCACAGCTAGTTCAAGAGCTCAAGAACTCTCAGAAATACACCCACCAAAGCAGGACTAGGGTTTTACGCATCCTCGCGGCCCGAACCTGGGTAAACGATCTTTGTGCTGTCTACTAGCCGTGCTCTCCTCGCAACCCTGCGCCCCAGCAACCGTAGTACGGATTCTTGTGATCCCATAGGTGTCGTTCCACACCGACATCCTTGGCGCGCCAGGTAGGGGCGCAATTGTGAGAATCTGGTCTAGTAGTTAGCCTAGCAGTTCTTCGTCACCATGGCCCCTAAGAAGAAGATGGCCATGACGGTCGATTCGTTGGGAGCCAAACGATCCGTGCCGGTGCGGACGAGCAGCGGACCGGTCGCAGACAGGACCCGGGCCACTGCCCGCGAGCACCAGCATCGCCCAGGCAGTCGAAGCCTGGCGAGCGGCGTCGTTCGTGCGCCAGACGACCGGCTACACGTCGCTGGATCCAAAGACGGAGCTGAGCCCCCCGCATGCGGCGCGGGGCCCTCCAGGGGCGTCGTTGTGCCGACTCTGGCCGGCGCGGCGACCTCCAGGACACCTACACCGGCGACAACCGCGCGTTCTTCCCATGGTGTGTGCGCCGAGCAGCGTCGCCACAATGGTGACCCTTGGCACCGCCGTGGGAAGAGCCATGCGCGTCATCGGCAAGATGAGGGGGTTCAGCACGCTCGCCGAAGCGCTGGAGAAAATGGTGCGCAGCCGCTAGGTCATGATGGAGCTCCTTCTAATGTAGTTAGAAGTTGAAGCACGCCGCGATCCACGCAGTTGTCGCCGCAGCCCATGCCAGCGGAAGCTTTGGCACGTGCACAGCTGCTCCCTGACTTCCCTCCTACTGCGGAGAAGCTCGACGAGTGGAGGGCCACCATCCGAATCCTCGTCGCCGTCGCAAACAAAGACGATATGCGACCAGCGGGGCCCTCGTGCCGGCGCTCCACCGAGCCACTACATGCCGGTGCTGGGAGGGCCTTGGGAGTTGCGGCCACGATGCACTCTCCTCCTCCTCGCCGGCCGCCGCGGGCGTCGGCCCGTCGCAACGACGCTTGTGACAACATCTCCATAGCGTTGTCCGACCCGCGGGCCCTTCGCGACCAGTGCCAGGTCCTTCGGGATCGAGCTCACGAAGACGCTCGAACCACCATCAAGCGCCGGCATGAAACGCGCTGCCAGTCCGACAAGCGGGCGGGACCCCTATGGACCACCCAGCACCGGGGGGCCCCGGCGGCCTACCTTATGAGGTGGGCTGCCCGGCTCTTACCCGTGAGCTGAGGCTGTTCCAGTGGCCATCCCACCGCACGTTCAAGCCCGACATCGGCGAGAAGTACACCGGCAAGACCCATCCGTCTGAGTTCCTCAGCATCTACACCATCGCGATGCAGGCCGCTGGGGCTCGCGATGACAAGGTGCTTGCCAACTATTTCCTGCTGGCGCTCAAGCCCAATGTGATGTCTTGGTTGATGCACTTGCCGGCGGATTCCTTTTCTTCTTGGTCAGATATGTGCCATGAGTTCGTTGGCGCCTTCACAGGAGGCAACCAAGCTCATGGTCAGGCCAGTGATCTGCATATCATTCCCTAGAAGGAAGGGAGACCCTGCGCAAGTACATCCAGAGATTCAGCCGGGTGCAGTACAACATCCCCGACGTTCATCCTGCCGCTGTGATTAGCGTGTTCCACCAGAACGTACGCAATTGCAAGATGCGTGAGGAGCTGGCAATGACCAAGGTTAAAGATGTGGCCAAGCTCTACATTCTGGCCGATAGGTGCGCCCGGGCTGAAGATGGAAGGAAGTACCCCGGCGAAGACGCTGGCGCGGAAACCGACTCTACTGATGAAGACGCCACCACCTCGACGAAGATGAGCCGGCGTCGCAACAGGAAACGCAAAGGCAAGGCCGTGCTTGCTGTTGAGGGATCTGACGATACCGGTGCCAGCAAGAAGGTCAAGGCAGATGCCCCCGACAAGGAGATTGCCGGGTGCGCCGCCTGTCGGGCCCTGGCGGCTACCGACAAGCCAGGAAGCTCCGGCAAGCAATACTACAAGATCCACCACACCAAGGGCCACGACATCCAAAACTGCCGACAAGTCGAGCTGCTTGCTGAGAAGCAAAAGGCTGAGTACGAAAGGCGGGACAAGGAGAAGGACCAGGATGGTGCTGAGGGATCCGGCAAGAAGCGTGGCAGCCAAGGAGGCTGCCCCAGCAAGGACAACCAGCAAGAGAGGCCTGCCCGGGGCCGCGACAAGAAACAAGAAGACGACGGTCATGTCGAGGACGACGAGTCTGGTGAGCAAGGGTTCCAGAAGGCTACGGAGGCCATGTGCGTCGATGGCAGTGCCTCGCTGCATACATCTCACCGCCGGCTCAAGCAATGGGCGCATGAGATTACAGCAGCAGAGCCGTCGTTCGACGCTCAGAAGCCGCTGAAGTGGTCCAGCACGCCCCTCATCTTTGACGCCGAGGACCACCCTGACCGCACTACCGCGGTCAGGTGTTTGCCATTGTTGGTCTCGCCAACAATACGCAACCTCAGGGTGAACAAGATGTTGATTGACGGCGAGGCCGGCCTGAACCTGATCTCGCCTGCCGTGATCAAAAGGTTGCAAATCCCTGATGGAGACCTCGAGGAAACAAGCACGTTTCAAGGGGTCAATCCGGGGAGGAGCCAGCCGAAGGGAAAGGTCACACTGCCCGTGACATTTGGAGGAGAGTTGAACTACATGACAGAGAGGATCGTCTTCGACGTGGCCGGGATCCCCTTGCCCTACAACGGGATCCTCGGCCGCCCGGTATTGGCCAAGTTTATGGCGGCGGCACATTACGCCTACAACATGCTGAAGATGCCTGGGCCGTTGACCATCATCTCCGTCCCCTCCGACAAGAAGGACGCGCTGATCTGCGCCGACCAACTCTACGGGGAAGCAGTTGTAGCAGCTGCCATCAAGGCACCTGCTCCTGCCGCTAACGGCTCGGGAGGGAAAAAGGAGCTCGGCAAGATCTCTCGCACCCACTCCGGCAACCGCACCTCCTCGAGTGTTGTGGAGGACGTGCCAGAGAGCTCTACCGACAAGAGCAAGAGATCTAGAGCCGAGCCGCCACAAACCAAGAAGGTGCCCGTCAGGGAGGATGGCATGGGAGGGGCCTTCATCATAGGCTCCACCCTCGACAGCAAATAGGAAGGCGCGCTCGTCACCTTCCTGTGGGCAAATGTCGACGTGTTTGCATGGCAAGCGTCCGAGATCCCCGGTGTTCCCAGGGAGGTGATTGAGCACCACCTAGCTATCTGCCCCCACGCGCGGCCTGTCAAGAAGAAGGTCAGAAAGCAGGCTCTGGAAAGGCAGGAGTTCATCACAGAGGAGATTAGGAAGTTGGAAGTGACAGGTTTGGTGGGAGGGGTGCTCCACCCGACATGGTTGGCCAATCTAGTAGTGGTGTGCAAGGCGAATGGAAAGTGGAGGTTGTGTATTGATTACACAGATATTAACAAGGCTTGCCCTAAGGACCCCTTCCCGTTGTCGCGCATCGACCAGATTGTTGACTCCACGGTCGGGTGTGATCTGTTATCATTCCTCGATGCCTACTTAGGCTACCACCAAATCTTCATGACAAGAGAGGATGGAGAGAATACGGCATTCATCACCCCATGTGGTACGTATTGCTTTTTGCGGATGCCTTTCGGGTTGAAGAGTGCCGGCTCAACGTTTGCAAGAGCAGTCCAAATTGGTTTTGAACCTCAGCTCCATATAAATATGGAGGCCTACATGGATGACATAGTGATCAAAACCAAGGACGGGCCAACTCTTGTGCAAGATCTAGAAGAGACATTTGCTAACCTGCGCAAGATCAACCTCAACCTGAACCCTGAGAAGTGCGTCTTCGGCGTTCCGTCCGGCAAGCTTCTCGGATTCTTTGTGTCACAGCGTGGGATCGAGGCAAACCCAGACAAGATCAAGACTATTGAGCAGATCGAGGCACCCAAGCGGATCAAGGATGTGCGTCGGCTCACCGGCTGCGTTGCCGCCATGAGCCGGTTCATCTCCAAGTGCGCCGAGCGCGCCCTTCCCTTCTTCAAAATCTTGAAGAAGGCAGGCCCAATAGAGTGGACACCAGAAGCCGAGGCAGCACTGCAGGATCTGAAGAAATACCTTTCCTCCACGCCGATACTGGTTGCGCCTAAACTACAAGAGCCGTTGATGTTGTATCTTGCGGCGATGAATCAAGTGGTCAGCGCCGCACTGGTGGCACAGAGGGAGGTCGACGAGGAGGCAGCAATGGCGGCAGAACCAGCGGATGGCAAGCCAAAGATTCCCTCGTCAGGGCCTGGTGCCAACAAGGCACGGCCCCCGGCAGAGTCTCGTGCCACCAAGGCAATGCCCGCGCAGTCGAGTGAAGTGGTGCCAAAGAAGAAGATGATGCAGCACCCGGTTTACTTTGTCAGCTCCCTCTTGCAGGGGACTAGGTCGAGGTATTCCGGCGTGCAAAAATTGCTCTTTGGCCTCCTTATGGCCTCGAGGAAGCTACGTCACTACTTCTAGGCCCACGAGATCACTGTCGTCACCCGCCTCCCGTTGCAACGGATACTGCACAACCCGGACGCAATCGGAAGGATTGTGGAACGGTCCTTGGAGCTGTCAAGTTTCGGTTTGAAGTTTGAAAGTACCTCGACAATTCAGAGCAGAGTCTTGGCGGAATTCATCGCAGAATGGACCTTGATGCCCGATAAAGAAGTTCAGGAGACCACTCTCCCCGGCAAGGAAGCAGACCGCGACTGGATCATGTACTTTGATGGGGCCTTCTCACTGCAAGGCGCCGGTGCCGGTGTGCTACTCGTCGCACCCACTGAAGAACACCTCAAGTACGTGATCCAGATGCACTTCCCTAGGGAGATGTCCACCAACAACACCACCAAGTATGAGGGATTGCTTGCCGGTCTCAGGATTGCGGCAGACCTCGGGGTTAAGAAGCTCATCATCAGGGGCGACTCGCAGCTCGTTGTCAGGCAAGGCAATAAGGATTATCAGAGCCCATTGATGGAAGCCTACGTAGATGAGGTGAGAAAGCTGGAGGAATGCTTTGACAGTATCCAGGCGGAGCACGTCCCCCGAGCGGAGAACGACATCGCCGATTACCTGTCAAAGCATGTCGCATTCAAGCTACCTGTGGAACCAGGTACCTTTTTGCTCCGGTTAACTCAACCATCTATCGAACCATCGGCGGGGCAGAACAAGCGGAGGAAATCAGGTCCCGGCAAGTACTTTCCTACCGAACCCCCTGGGGCCACCGGCAAGGGTGCTGCCGTGGACGCTGAGCCTACCCAAGAGTGACTGGCTCTGATAGGGCGTCAAGCCCTGGCCGTAGAGACAGCCGCTCTCATGGCGGAAGAAATGCCTTTGGTCCTTGCCGTCGAGCCCCAGGCTCCGGCGTGGGCGCAGCATACCGTCCACTTCCTCCAAACAGTGGAGCTTCCTGAGGAGCAGGAAGAAGCAGAGAAAGTAGCCCATCGGTCCGTCCTGTACCAGTTTGTCGATGACGTCCTGTACCGGAGGAGGCCAAACGGTGTGAAACTCAAGTGCATCCCCCGGCAGGAAGGACTAGAGCTGTTGGCGGAGATACATGGAGGCATATGTGGCTCCCACATAGGGTCAAGGGCCCTTGCCGAGAAGGCATTCCGGCAAGGTTTCTTCTGGCCCACCGCCCTCCAGGATGTGACGGCACTAGTAACCAAGTGTGAAGCGTGCCAGTTCCATTCAAAGAAGCTTCATCAGCCGGCTCAAGCCCTTCAAACAATCCCTCTCTCCTGGCCATTCTCGGTCTAGGGGCTTGATATACTGGGCCCTTTCCCCCGCGCTGTCGGTGGCTTTGAGTACTTGTACGTTGCAATCGACAAGTTCACAAAGTGGCCAGAAGTGGAAGCCGTAAGGAAGGTAACTGCTCAGTCAGCCGTCAAGTTCTTCAAAGGACTGGTCTGCCGTTTTGGTGTGCCAAACAGAGTCATCACTGACAACGAAACGCAGTTCACAAGCCACACCTTCATGCAGTACATCCAAGACCTCGGCAGCAAGGTCTGTTTTGCTTCTGTGGCGCATCCACGGAGCAACGGCCAAGCGAAGAGGGCAAATGCTGAAGTGTTGCGCGGCTTGAGAACGAAGACCTTTGACAAGCTGCACAAGAGTGGAAGGCACTGGATTGATGAGTTGTCGACGGTTCTTTGGTCGATCAGGACGACGCCAAATCGAGCCACTGGCCAGACACCTTTTGCCCTGGTATACAGGGCAGAAGCAGTTCGCCCCACGGAACTCATATACTGGTCACCTCGAGTGCTCGCTTATGATGAGCTTGAGCAAGAGCCGTTGTGCCAAGATGACGCGACGCTCCTTGAGGAAGATCATCTTCGGGCGGCTGTGAGAGCGGCACGCTACCAGCAAGCCTTGGGCCGCTATCATAGCTGCAAGGTTCATGCCCGAAGCCTTGAGGAAGGCGACCTTGTTCTTTGGCGCGTTCAGTCGGCCAAGAATTCCAACAAGTTGACGCCGAAGTGGGAAGGCCCTTATCGGGTAATGCGAGTCACCAGGCCTGGCGCAGTCCGCCTAGAGACCGAAGATGTCGTCCCAGTGACCAACTCCTGGAACATCAAGCATCTTCGCAAGTTTTACCCATAAGGCGCGGCTTGCCGAGCCTCCCGGCAAGCCACCTTTTGTACAAGCTTTGCCGACAAGGATGTGACCCTTTGTACAAAGCTAGGCGCAGACCCTAAGCATAAATAAATGAAGCGCCGGCACCCTAAGTTATAGCATGCATGCTAGGTTGAGTCTCTTCCTTGGTTAGGGTTGATAGTGCTTAGTAGCGACTAACCCCTAGCCTACAGGTTGACTGCGTGTCTGTCTGTTCCTTTTCTGTCCTCCTTTGGTTCGCAGGGCACATGAGCACTTCTGCTGAGCTACTCGGAAAGAAGGAAACGGACCGGCGCCCCGACCCCGGCAAGCCAGAGTTGCCGGGGGCTGCAAGCACAAGGATCCAACCGCGGCAAGATGAGATTGCCAAGGGCTGCGGATCCAGATAAGTCTTTTATCCTATGTCATGCATTTCAGAACCGAACTGGGGCATGCGAAACCTCGTTTTTATCTCTAGGTTGTTGTGCTCCCCTCTTTCCTATACCTAGGGATTATTTCCTGGGTCCGGATTTGGTCGTAGCCGCGGCAGCAAGGAGGTGGGACGAGGAGACTAAAGCCCGCTCCATCCCTGCCTCCGCTAAGAGCGCGAGAACGGTCGAGTGGAGTGGGGGGACGGCAAGGCCTATTGCCAGGCGAGAAACGTTTATCTTAAAACAATAACAAGGATTCGCTCCTTGTCGTGGGATTTACCCGTGAACGAAAAACCCGGCAAGCATCCCTTTTTCATTAAAAACATCCCATACATGTACAGTTCATGCGAGATGAAAAACATGAGCAAGGGGATTACAAGTTTTAAATTTAACAAAGGCCCGCAGGCTTACAAACTAAAAAAGAGATAAGATGCCCGTAATCCCTTTCTTGTCCCTCTCCTCAAGAGGCAGGTCAAGGGGGCGGAAGGGTAAAAGGGGCGCCTAGGCGAGCTACGAGCGGCAGAAAGCACCAAGAGAACATCTCGGTGGCCACCCACGGGCGGGCCGGTGATGACGGTGCCGGGAAAGGAGCTGGAAGACGAGGCGGCAGGACCGGCAATACGTGATGAAGGCGTCGGTGACCACGTACTCTGAGTTGACGGCCTTGCCGCCTGCCCTCTTCTTCTTCCGCAGCCTCCCGACGCTAGCCGCCCAAGGAGATGGCCCCGCAAGGTTCAAGGAGCTGGCCCTGCCCCCGGCCAGCTTCTGCTGGAGGAGCGGCCAGGTGCAGATGCTGCTGCTGCTGCACCCGCCCAGGCGCGGGGCATCCGACGCCTAGTCGGACTCGTCCCTGCTGTCCGCCCCGCTGTCCTCCTCGTCACTCTCGCTCGAGGACGAGCTTGCATCATCAGAATCTCCATCAGACGAGCTCTCCACGCAGCATTTCATACGAGTTCCAAGATCTCCGAAGACCTTGACGGAGAGCATGCCGTCCTCCATTAACTTGAACTAGAGGACAAGCCCCGCCGTCAGGCTGTGGATGTGGGCGAACGTCTTCCATCCACGGCGGAAATACATAACTCGAGGAGCCGGGAAGTCGACGTCGACCCGCGTGCCCCCGTTCCCGCAGCCCCTCATGTGCAACCTGAGGGTCTGGGGCGGGGCATGCTCCATCACCCGAGCAAACGGAGTGGGGAGACGAAGACGACGACGCGGGGGCCGGCGGAGCCTGATGAAGAACTCGCAAGGCTGGTCGTCAACGTGGCCCTCCATCGGGAAGGGCATCATTGGCAGGGGCGAGGCCGGCGCGCCGCCCCGTCCTCCTCTTCCCCGAGCGCTACGGCCTTTGCCTCGGCCTCGCCCCCTCCCCCTTCCCCTCGCGGTGGGTTCCGCCATCACGGGTTCAGGAGGGGGAGGGACGCGCTGTCGAGCGGCGACCCTCGCCGCCACCATCGAAGGACCAGGATTCCCTTTCTCCATGGCGGGTGAGAGGAAGGAGCAGAAGCAGAGAGAGATAGAAGATGGAAGAATGCGGGGTGCCATTCCCCCCTTCCTCCTCTTTATAAAGGAACGGGGTTGAGGCTCGGCCGCCCCGCCCGGCCAAACCAGAAACCGGAGGCGCGGGGAATCAGGACCGACCCGCCGCCCAACCAGCGGCGACCCGGTTTCTCGCCTCCACCATTTGCCACCACAAGGACGCATGGCAGATGTGCAGAACTGAGGGGACGGGTGAGGCGGCCTCTCCACTCCCCGTGATCGTGGGGAGTGGACGCCTTGAAGACCGCACCCCGACCCCGCTCAGTAAATGAGCCACGCCTCCATGCCTCCCTCTTTTTACGGGGAAGACGAGAGGCGCCTCTTTACTGCGATGTGACGCATGCATGTGGAAACCGTCCCACGCATGCCGCACACGTCACGCACACCCCTCCACGCCGCGCCACGCACGCGGGTCGTGGGAGGCGGAGCGCACGAAGAAACTTACCACGGTAAAAACCGCCCCACCTGCACGCGCACCTTTTTGGGCCTGGCCCAACAACGTGTTGCGCTTATGTGTGGCCCAGGCCCGGGGTCTCCTGTCGGTGTACAAAAATAGGGGCGCACCTTTGTACCCCTTTTCCTGTGCACGGGCATTCAGAGTCGCGCCCACGGCCACACCAAGCAGAACGAGGGAGGTGAGACAAGGTAAGATTGAAGCCCAAGACAATCAAAGCAACACCAAGGCCAAGACCACAAAGAGCAGAGGGACGAAGCAAGTTCCCACCCGGAAAGACCCTTGCCGGGTGGCCTCAGCGGCCCCCGCAAGACTCTTGCCAGGACAGCTCACGCCGCACCAACAGAGCGAGCCCCCCTTGAGCCCACGGCCCCCAGTACCATCATCAGCGTGGAGCCAGGGCTCGGGAAGGAACCCCTGTGGAGGCATGAAGATCTTTGTGAAGACATATTCAAGATCAGATTAGAAGACAACGATTCTCGGCAAGATCCTTGCCGGGGACGACAACACGCCACGGCAAGGCCCTCGCCAAAGACGCTGGCAAGGCCACCGCCAATCCCACCTCAACCAAGCTCCCACCACTGTTCACATGCAGCTGCCAACCCAACCAGCTGGGCGGGCACCTGCGTGGCAACATGTAGCTCCCAGGCCAACTCATCAAGCGTCTGCGTGGCGGCATGCAGATCTTCGTGAAGGCTCCACCACCGCGCCAACTCAGCTACCTGCCTGCCTACATGGCACCGCACGCATCCCCGGCCGAGGCGCATGTCGAAGCGAGGAGGAGCGGCGATGGATGGGACGGGCCTCACCCCCGTCCTCAATAAAGTAAGAGGGCACCTAAGCAATGCATTAAATGCACTTTGTCCTATAATACGAGGGATAACCTCGTGCCACTGTAGACCTTTCCACCTCCTATGTGCCACTGTGGCAACCCCTTTTTCCTATAAAAGGAGGCCCGAGGCGACAAGGAGAGGGATTCGGCTCTTTGGAACCATACGCTGACCACAGCTAGTTCAAGAGCTCAAGAACTCTCAGAAATACACCCACTAAAGTAGGACTAGGGTTTGAAAGTGCGTTATATCGACTAGAGGGGGGGTGAATAGGCGATTTTTATGAAAGTCTTCAAAACGTGGAAGTTATGAAGACAAACAGTAGAGATATGCCTATTACTATGCAGCGGAAGTTAGATTACACTAGGCAAGCCATGGTCAAGTATCAACAGAGTGAAAGCACAGAGACAAATAGCTGTAGTGTAATTAGGATCAGGTAGGAAGATACTATGAAGCCAAACAGATCATACACTCATGTTGTGAAGACAAAAGATAGAACAGACACACAATGACTTCACAATGAGTGATCAGTAAGTAAAAGGAAGTGAAGATGAAACCAGTGACTCGTTGAAGACAATGATGTGTTGGACCAGTTCCAGTTGCTGTGACAACTGTACGTCTGGTTGGAGCGGCTAGGTATTTAAACCTTAGGACACACAGTCCCGGACACCCAGTCCTGAACACGCAGCTCAGGACACCAAGTCCTCACTGTATTCTCCTTGAGCTAAGGTCACATAGTCCTCGCCCAATCACTCTGGTAAGTCTTCAAGGTAGACTCCCAAACCTTCACAGACTTCGTTCACTGGCAATCCACAATGTCTCTTGGATGCTCTGAACGCGACGCCTAACCGTCTGGGGATGCACAGTCCTCAAGTGTAATAAGTCTTCAGATCACACAGACAAGAAGACTTAAGTGATGCACAATGTCTCTCTCTCAAAGGCTTCGAGGCGGGTTGCTCTCAAGTGACAAAAGCCATGCACTGAAATCTGAGCAGCCAACCGTTTATGGTTGTAGGGGGTGGGATATTTATAGCCACTTGGCAACCCGACCTGATTTGTCCGAAATGACCCTGAGTCACTAAGGAACTGTCACGTGTCTCAACGGTCAGATTTCAAACTCTCATGGCAACTTTACTTGGGCTACAAGCAAAGCTGACTTGTCCGGCTCTGGACAAGATTCGCTCTCATTGTCTTCACTCGAAGACATAGGTTTTTGGTTTAGGCATCACTTCAGTCATTCTGACTGGTTCTCCTGGACCCCACTTAACAGTACGGTGGTTCCTATGACTCAACACAAAAGAAAAAGAACTACGAAAGATCTAAGTCTTCGAGCTCCATAGGCTTCCTAACGTGTCTTCTTTTGTCATAGTCTTCAATGTGAATATCTTCATATACCACCTTTGACTTCAATGTCTTCATAAATTTTTAGGGGTCATCTCTGGTAGTAAAACCGAATCAATGAGGGACTTCTACCTGTGTTATCCTGCAATTCTCACAAACACATTAGTCCCTCAACTAGGTTTGTCGTCAATACTCCAAAACCAACTAGGGGTTGCACTAGATGCACTTACAATCTCCCCCTTTTTGGTGATTGATGACAAACTAGTTGAAGTTTTCGACGGGGAATATAGTCTGTGAAATTGTAAAGGATAAGGAATTGTCTTCATAAGTTGCAAGGGCTCCCCCTGAAGATGTGCATATAAGTTAATTTGCTTTTGGAATGCAAATGCACATGGAAGGTTGTACTTGTGGAGATCCACTTCAGCTTATGATGACAATTCACTATGCATGTGAAAGTATATGAAGATAATGACATGCATAATGAAAAATGGACTTCTGCAGAATGAGATAAGTGCGGAATTTATCTTCGCACATGCGGAATTTATCTTCGCAAAACAGGGTGGCAAACAAGTAGCAGATGACCATCTGGTTTAAGTGTTACAACTCATAAGAACCAAATGTAGCAAAAAATGAGAGTTGTAAGCACGAAGCAAAATATAAGGCACCCGCCCATATGAACCCGCTTGAAGACTATCAATCTCATATGCTTCTCCCCCTTTTGTCAATAATGACCAAAAAGGTTTGAAGACATAGATCCTCTACTCGTTCCCATGAGGAGTAGATGAAGTAGCAGGGTTGTTGGCGTTGTTTGGCGGTGCAGAAGAGCTTGGAGGTGCTGAAGCAGGTGGCAGTGAGGTAGCATCATCTTCTTCATCAATGATTCTGGCAGTGACTGTGGCAGCAGAGGAAGAAAACTCAGAGTCTTCAAGAGATGGAGTCCCCAGCAGCACAGCTCTTCGAGGAGGTGTGGAGTCAAATTTGAATCTCTCAGTGAAGCCATCCTCTTGAAGATCAGCTTCAGAAAGCATCATCGTTAGCCCTTTCCATGTGCGGCCACAGGTTTCATGGGCAACGAAAGCGTTCTTGGTGGCAAGATTTCGGATGCGATTTACATCCACCAAGAGGCTTTTCATCTGTCTCTTCAACCAGTCATGATGCCTATCATGCTTTTGATGAAGGGCCACAAGAAGCTCTCGGTCATTGAGAACACGAGTGCGCTTCTTGGGTCTTGAAGCAGTGGCACTGTCAGTGGCTTCAGTTGAAGCAGGGTGTGGTGCACGTGTAGTGCCAGCCAAAGGATACACCCTGGAGATGGCTTCAACACCTTCAACGTTCTGAGTGAAGCTCTGGTGTTCTGCATTCTGAAGACTCAAAGGTTGCTTGGCAGGCTCAGGATATATAGCTTCAGCAGAGGTATCCACATCTGGCAAGAAGATCCGATGGTTGCGGGCTGAGGGCTGATATGAGATCGTAGAGTGAAGCTTGATCAGTCTCATTACCCAAGGAGCATAGAACTTCAAACCAAGTAAATCTGAGCCTGATGCAGCAAGTTGGCGTATGAAGAAGTCCTGTGCGTTGAAGCATTTGCCATGAAGGATACAAAATATCAGAGTCTTCATTGCACCCTCAATCTTGGCATTTGGAGAGTGCCCTTTGATAGGCCAGAGAGTCCGCCGGATAATATGATAGATGGTTCTGGGCAGGTACTCAAAGTCTTCAACGAAGAACTCTGTTGGATAAGGAGCATCGTAGGGCAATGGCTTCATCATGGAGAGCATCTGACTCATATTCGGTTCAGGCCTCTGGAATATGCTCTCAAGAGCTTCAGTGTGTAGTGGACAGCCTTCCTCGAAGAATTCGCCAGGAGTGGGCAGGCTGGTGAGCTCAATGATATCAAATGCATTGGCTTCGTGATGGACATTGCCGGTCATCCACTCCAGGGCCCAAGTCTTCGGATCTTGTTGTATCCTTTGATGTGGAGGGTGGCATAGAATTGCAGCAGAAGCTCTTCATTCCAGTGCTCTTCATCAGTTACAAACTGCAGCAGACCCACTTGCTTGAAGCAATCCAACGCCTCCTCTAAATAGGGCAGACCAGCAATGGCTTCAACATCAAGGCGCTTGTGCGGGAAGATGCGACCTTGGTTGTATAGGATGCATGAATAGTAGCTGCGCTGAGGATAGCTCCAGAACCTATCTGATGAAATCCTTTCCCTTGAATAGGGGTTCTTGGAGCTGTTGAAGAACGTATTATCTGCCTTGAAGCTATTGATGTTAAAGGAGCCAGGTGCTGATGCAGGACCTAGGAACCTCGGCAGCCTTGGGACTGGCTTCTGGACATGAGGCCTGTGCTCAACATGGTAATCAAATTGAGGACCTGCAGCAGACTCAGGAACAGAAGTGTCTGGATCAGTAGCTTCGCTGTCTTCTGAAGCTTTTGGTGGGGAGGGCTCCACATTGGCTTCAGTGTTGGTTGTGGCAGCCTCAATATTTTCAGCCTCCGCTTGACTAGCTGGAGGGTCGGTCACAAGCACATTCTCCTGGAGAACTGCTTCTTGGTGGAGCATAGGAGTGGGCTCTTGTGGTGCTTCTTCTGCGGCTGATGCAGCTAGAATGTCTTCAGCATAGACTTGAGGCCTTGGACCTTTGCGAAGCCTGCGGAACGCAGACGACGCTTGTGGGATTGGAGTGGGCTAGGCCTCACAGTCTTCCTCACAGCATCTTGTGCAATTGGCGTTAGTGGACGACCAATGCTGATGTGTTCGCTGTGTTCTAACTGAGGAAGGGCTGCATCATCTTCTACATTGTCACGATGACCAATGTCTTCAGCAGTGATGGGATCAGCTGCTGGAATGTCTTCAGCTTCAGGAGCCTCTGTGGAAGCAGGCTCATGAACCGTCAGTTGACGTTCTGCGTCAGGGTGAACCATAGAAATAGGTTCAACTATCAAGGGCTCTGTGGGAGCAGCCCGAGATTTCTTGGTCTTTCTCTTTTTCTTGTTGGGGGCAGTAGGAGAGGCTTTAGAGCTTTTCCTCTTCCTGGCTTCAGCCTCAGCAGTTCTTGTCTTCTTGAGCTCTGAAGCTGTTGACCGACTCTTTGGCTTCGAGCCAGTCGTTGCAGTTGGGAAGACAAGCGGAACTGCTTCCTGCCTTGGTGCCTCTGGTTCAGCTGGAATAGTCTTCTTCTTTTTCTTTGCGGCCATCTTGGGGTCGATGCCAGGATGCCCAAGTGCCTTGCGCTTCTCAGCCTCATTGTAGGCCTGCACACATCTGTCTGCCAGAGTCTTCATTCGCTCCCGCGAGCCTTGAGCTTCTGCACGCTTCTTCAGAAAGTTTTCCTTTAGTTCGTGCAACATGATCTTGAAGCTCTTCACTTCTTGCACGTTGAGCTTGGCCATATTCTTCTTGAACTGAGTCTTTTCATGATCAATTTTCTGCTTCAGTTCAACAATGCACTGGGCAATGGCAAGTTCTGAAGCAATAGCGCCTTGGAAAGCGACGCTGAGGCCAACGGGCAGCTGCAGATCTTCTAAGCTGATGTTTGGTGTGGCAAACCATTCGTTGATGAAGTTGTGGATGATGGCGACATCAAAGAGAGGCAAATTGTTGAAGATTTCAGCTTCTTCTTTGCTCTTGATGAGCTGCTCGAGAGCGTCATCTCCAAGATCTTCATCACTTGACAGATCAATGGCTTCGCTGCGCAGAATGGCAGCAGCTGTGAGCTCTTTGCCGGTGTGTGGCTGAGGCATCTTGGCCTTCTGGGGCTTGGAGACGCGGGATACGTCTTCAGACTGCACACTGTCTTCAGGAGGTGCAGTTGCCAATGGCTTCACCCTTGAGATTTTTGGTGAAGGGGCCGACTTTGAAGCTTTTGGCTTCTTCGACTGCTTTGGCTTCGGTACAGCAGGAGCTTCATCAGACTCAAAGTCAGCTGGAGGGTCATTCACGGCAGTCCCTTGGACTAAGATGCGGGTGATGAGGCCCTCAAGGTTGGCATACGGACCGATGATATTGGGTTCTGCGTCGCGTGTGCCATCTGACCTTGGTGCTGAGGGACCAGGGTTGAAGTCTAACCCAAATTTCTTCTTGTTCTGCTTCGCTGATTGTTGGGCAAACTGGAAGTTGCGCTTGAACAGATTGTCGTCACGACACCAGAGTAGTGACGACGGATGTGCTTCGGCAGGCTGTGGTCCTCGGACCATGCATGGGTAGAAGCCTTGAGCAATGGCTTCATCTCTGGTCTTGGGTATGAGGTTCTTGTAAAGGATGTCCCCCCACGGTCTCTTGATGGCACTTTTCTCAGCATACTCCTGGGTGACGAAGCGGTATTGGAACCATTGTTCTGCCCAATAGCGTCGAATCCATTGGATTCGGGTCTTGCGCTGACCATAATTCTCTTCAGGATCTGTTTTGTACATTTCTGCCAGTTCATCAGGCAGATCCTTGGATGTCCCTCCACGTCGCTGTCTGCCCCCCTTCCTTGTTGCTGTTTCTGAAGCCATAAACCTTAACTTGGAAGGCTTCAAGACGTTCAAAGGCTTCAAAGGCTTTCTTTTGCTGGACCAACAGGAACTGGCTTCAGGAGAATTTATGTGATGCTGTAAGAACTCTGCAAATGAATGCAGGCTATGAGAACCAAAGGATTCTCCCACGGACATGTACCTGTGACAGCATTAAGGTGCGAGGGAAGGGGAAGAGGTCATATGCATTCTCAGAAGATTTTGAAGATAAATCAGTTTAGAAGACATTGACCTCATCGTGCGAAGACATTCACTCATAGATAAGAAGTTGGTTCTAGATTTGTACGAATCCACAGATCAGTACAAGTGAGGAATCTAACTACTTTATGAAGCACAAGTGAATATACTAGGCATGTTATGAGATGCAGTTTGAGAGAAATCTAGCTTGTGTGAACAGAAACTTCTTGTGGTAGAAAGTGACAGATCAATAGGATCAATGGTGCTGTAAAAAGGCAGTTTTATTTACCACACTGAGAACTGCTAGACGGAGCGAGAGATGAGGCCGAGCAGTTCACTCGTCCGTGCCCTAACTTGGCGACGGAGGAGACCTATGGCGACGGCGGAGAGGACGATGTCCGCGGTCGGCGTGAAGACGGCGTCGGAGAGGTTGCGGCAGCGAAGCGCTTCGTCGCCGGCGTCGTCGAGAGCTAGCGGTGGCGCTAGGGTTCGTGCAAGGGTGGAAGAAGAGATAGTTACCGTTGTGAGTGTGTATTTATAGACATAAGGGCGGCACTGTGCTAATAAGCAGGTGCCCCTGGCGGTTCGCATTTGAGTAATACGTGGCCATCATGCGGTATTTTGGGGGCAGTTCCACCTCCCACGCACGCCTGGATTGTCGGGTGGTCGTTCCTACTTCTTCGGATTTCATGTGGATAAATGAGCATTGAAAACGGACTTAAATGTTGTCTCTGTGTCTTCTGCTGACAAGGACGCAGAGAAGACATTCGACAGTTTCAATAGAATGCATATGACTTGGAGAGATAGAATTTTGAGATAGAGAGCATAGAGAGGTTAGGGTCCGATCACATTCACTTAGTTCAAAAGATTCAAACAAGAAGACATAGCTATAAGTGAATGCTGTAGAGGACAGAACACTAGTATATATATATATCTATATAATCAACGTAGTGAAGATAATCATGAAGACATGTTGAGATTGAAGCCAAACCAAATATGAAGACATTGCAAGGTAACGCCATGAGTGAAACACTTCAAAAGCATTCTCTTGAAGATCATCTTCAGAACACATCAGCGTTAGCCCTTTCCATGTGCGGCGAGAGGTTTCATGGGCAACAAAAGCATTCTTGGTGGCAAGATTGCGAATGCGATTAACATCCACCAAGAGGCTTTGCATCTGACGCTTCAGCCAGTCATGATGCCTATCCTGTTTCTGATGAAGAGCCACAAGAAGCTCTCGGTCGTTGAGAACACGAGTGCGCTTCTTGGGTCATGGAGCAGTTGTACTGTCAGTGGCTTTAGTGAGAGCAGGATGTGGTGCACGTGTAGTGCCAGCCAAAGTATACACGCGAGTGACTGCTTCAACTCCTTCAATGTTCTGAGAGAAACTCTGATGCTCTGCATTCTGAAGACTTAGAGGTTCCTTGGCAGGCTTAGGATAGATGGCTTCAATAGACATATCCACATCAGGCAGAAAAATCCGATGATTGCGAGCAGATGGCTGATATGAGATAGCGGAGTGAAGTTTAATCAGCCGCATTACGCATGGGGCGTAGAACTTCAAGCCAAACAGATCAGAGCCTGATGCAGCAAGTTGGCGAATGAAGAAGTCATGTGCATTGAAGCATTTTCCATGAAGAATATAGAAGACCAAAGTCTTCATTGCACCTTCAAGCTTGGCATGTGGAGAGTGTCCTTTGATTGGCCAGAGAGTTCGCCTTATGATGTGATAAATGGTTCTTGGCAGATACTCAAGGTCTTCAACGAAGAACTCCGTGGGATAAGCAGCATCTTGGGGCAATGGCTTCATCATACTGAGCATCTGACTCATATTAGGTTCAGTCTTCTGAAAGATGCTCTCAATAGCTTCACTGTGAAGCTGACAGCCATGCTCGTAGAGGTCGCCAGGAGTGGGCAAACCAGTGAGCTCAATGATGGCAAACGCTTTGGCTTCGTGATGAACGTTTCCTGTCATCCACTCCAGGACCCAAGTCTTCGGATCTCTGCTATACCCGCGGATGTGAAGTGTGGCATAGAATTGGAGCAGCAACTCTTCATTCCAATGCTCTTGTTCAGTGACGAACGGCAGTAGTCCAACTTCTTTGAAGCAATCCAGAGCTTCTTCCAGACAGGGCAGACCAGCTATAGCTTCAATGTCAAGGCGCTTGTGTGGGAAGATGCGACCTTGGTTATAAAGAACACATGAGTAGGGGTTCCTGGAGCTATTGAAGAATGTGTTGTCTGCTTTGAAGCCATTGATATTGAAGGATCCAGGTGCTGATGCAGGACCTGGGAACCTGGGCAATCTTGGGATTGGCTTCTGTACCTGAGGCCTGTGCTCAACATGATAGTCGAACTGGGGACCGGCAGCAGACTCAGGAACAGAAGTGGCGGGATCAGTGGCTTCGCTGACTTCTCATGCTTTTGTTGGGGAGGGCTCCACATTAGCTTCAGCCATGACAGCGTCAGTGGCTTCATTGGTGGTGGTGGCAGCCGCAAGATTTTCAATCACGTTCTCCTCGAGAACTGCTTCTTGGTGGGACAGGGGAGTGGCAACTTGTGGGACTTCTTCTTCATCGGCTGATGCAGCCGGAATATCTTCAGCAGCTTTAGCTTCAGACTCAGAGACTGGAGGCCTTGGTCCTTTGCGAAGCCTGCGTAATGCTGGCGACGCTTGTGGAGTTGGAGTTGGCTGGGCCTCAAAGTCATCTTCCTCTTATGGGCGATCAGCCCATGAAGCATCCTGAGCGATTGGCGTCAGAGGACGACCAATGCTGATGAGTTCGCTGTTCTCGAGCTGAGGAAGGACTGCACCATCTTCTACATGGTCATGGTGACCAATGTCTTCAGCAGCGATGGGATCAGCTGCTGGAAAGTCTTCAGCTTCATGAGCCTCTGTGAAAGCAGGCTCATGGATTGTCAGTTGGCGTTCAGCGTCAGGACGAACCATAGAAATGGGTTCAACAATCAAAGGCTCTGTGGGAGCAGCCCGATCTTTCTTGGTCTTCCTCTTCTTCTTGGAGGGGGCAGTAGGAGAGGCTTCAGGATGTTTCCTCTTCCTGGCTTCAGCCTCAGCAGTCCTCGTCTTCTTGAGCTCTGAAGCGGTTGACCGGCTTTTTGGCTTCGAGCCAGTCATTCTAGTTGGGAAGACAATGGGATCTGCTTCCTGCCTTGGTGCGTCAGGTTCAGCCGTAGCGGGCTTCTTCTGCTTCTTGGCAGCCATCCTGGGGTCGATGCCAGGACGCCCAAGGGCCTTGCGCTTCTCAGCCTCATTGTAGGCTTGCACACATCTGTCAGCCAGAACCTTCATGCGCTCACGCGAACCCTGAGCTTCTGCACGTTTCTTGAGAAAGGCTTCCTTGAGCTCGTGCAGCATAATCTTGAAGTTCTTCACCTCTTGCACGCTGAGCTTGGCCATATGCTTCTTGAACTGAGCCTTTTCATAGTCAATCTTTTGCTTCAGTTCAACAATGCGCTGGGCGATAGCTAGCTCTGAAGCAATGGCGCCTTGGAAGGCGACACTGAGGCCAATGGGTAGTTGCAGATCTTCAAAGCTGATGTTTGGCGTGTCAAACCACTCGTCAATGAAGTTGTGGATGATGGTTACATCAAAGAGAGGCAGATCATTGAAGATTTCTGCTTCTTCTTTGCTCTTGATGAGTTGCTCAAGAGCGTCATCTGCAAGATCTTCATCACTTGAAAGATCAATGGCATCATTGCGCAGAATGGCAGCAGCTGTTAGCTCTCGGCTGGTGTGTGGCAGAGGCATCTTGACCTTCTGGGGCTTGGAGATGCATGAAAAATCTTCAGACTGCACACTGTCTTCAGGAGGTGCAGTTGCCAGTGGCTTCGCCCGTGAGATTTTTGGTGAAGGGGCAGGCTTTGAAGCTTTAGGCTTCTTCAACTTCTTTGGCTTCGGCGCTGCAGGCGCTTCATCTGATTCAGCGTCAGCTGCAGGCTCATTCACTGCAGTCCCTTGAACCAAGATATGGGTGATGAGGCCTTCAAGGTTGTAGAAAGGACCGATGACATTGGGTTCTGCATCTCGCGTGCCATCAGCCCTTGGAGCTGAGGGACCAGGGTTGAAATCTAACCCCAAAGTCTTCTTGTTCTGCTTCGCTGAGTTCTGGGCAAACTGGAAGTTGCGCTTAAATAGATTGTCGTCACGACACCATAGCAGTGACGATGGGTGTGCATCAACAGGTTGTGGCCCACGGACCATGCAGGGATAGAAGCCTTGTTCAATGGCTTCGTCTCTGGACCTGGGTTGAAGATTCTTGTATAGGATGTCTCCCCACGGTCTCTTGATGGCATTTTTCTCAGCATATTCCTGGGTTACAAATCGGTATTTGAACCATTGTTCTGCCCAATATCTTCGAATCCATTGGATTCGGGTCTTGCGCTGATTGTAATCCTCTTCAGGATCTGTCTTGTATAGTTCTGAGAGGTCATCTGGCAGATCTCTAGATGTTTCTCCACGATACTTTCTGCCACCCTTCCTTGCTGATTTTTCTGAAGCCATGGACCTTAATCTGAAAGGCTTCAATACGTTCAGAGGCTTCAAAGGTTTTCGCTTGCTGGACAAACAGGAACTGGCTTTGGGAGAATTTATGTGATGTTGTAAGAACTCTGCAAATGAATGCAGACTATGAGAACCAAAGGATACTCCCACGGACATGTACCTGTGACAGCATTAAGGTGCGAGGGAAGGGGAAGAGGTCATATGCATTCTCAAAAGATTTTGAAGATAAATCAGTTTAGAAGACATTGACCTCATCGTGTGAAGACATTCACTCATAGATAAGGAGTTGGTTCCAGATTTGTACGAATCCACAGATCAGTACAAGTGAGGAATCTAACTACTTTGTGAAGCATAAGTGAATATACTAGGCATGTTATGAGATGGAGTATGAGAGAGATCTAACTTGTGTGAATAGAAACTGCTTGTGGTGGAAAGTGACAAAGCCATAGGATCAACGGTGCCGTAAAAAGGAAGTTTTATGTACCACACTAAGAACTGCTAGACAGGGTGGAAGATGAGGCCGAGCAGTTCGATCTTCCGTGCCCTAACTTGGTGACGGAGGACACCTACGGCGACGGCGGAGAGGACGATGTCCGCGGTCGGCGTGAAGACGGCGTCGGAGAGGTTGCGGCAGCGAAGCGCTTCGTCGCGGGCGTCGTCGAGGGCTAGCGGTGGCGCTAGGGTTCGTGCGAGAGTGGAAGAAGAGATAATGACCGCTGTGAAGTGTGTATTTATAGGTACAGGGGCGGCACTGCGTTATTACACAGGTGCCCCTGGCAATTCACATCTGAGGAACACGTGACCATTATGCGGAATTTTAGGGTTTGTTCCACGTCCCACGCACGCCTGGATTGTCGGGTGGTCGTTCCTACTTCTCCGGGTTTCATGTGGAGGAATGAGCATTGAAAACGGATTTAATGGTTGTCTCTGTATCTTCTGCTGACAAGGACGCAGAGAAGACATTAGACAGTTTCAATAGAATGCAAATGATTTGGAGAGATAGAATTTGAGATAGAAAGCATAGAGAGGTTAGGGTCCGATCACATTCACTTAGTTCAAAAGATTCAACAAGAAGACATAGCTATAAGTGAATGCTGTAGAGGACAGAACACTAGTATATATATCTATATAATCAACATAGTGAAGATAATCATGAAGATATGTTGAGATTGAAGCCAAACCAAATTTGAAGACATAGCAAATGTAACGCCATGAGTGAAACACTTCAAACAGAACATTTGGTGGTGGCGTTACCCACCGTATAGGAAGTATTAGACCAAGACACGGTGCACAATTATCGTGGCGCTCCGAAGCCAAATTCCACATTAATGTATTCACACTTAGAATGTATGTCTTCATTGATTGAAGATATACTTTACTTCGTGTGTTGCACATCTAAGTCATCAATATGCATAAGGGTTAGGATGTGTGCCTGATCACAGGACATTTGAGGATTCCAGGATATTTAGCTCACACCGTAACTTGCAAAATCTCTTCTCATCCAAGGGCTTGGTGAAGATATCTGCCAATTGCTCTTCAGTGTTGACGTGTATGACATCAATATCTTCCTTCACAACATGATCTCTGAGAAAGTGATGACGAATTTCAATGTGCTTTGTCTTCGAGTGCTGAACTAGGTTGTTGGCAATCTTGATGGCACTTTCGTTGTCGCAGTAGAGTGGCACTTGCTTCAGATGAATGCCATAGTCCTTGAGTGTTTGCTTCATCCACAGAAGCTGAGCGCAGCAAGATCCAGCAGCAATGTATTCAGATTCAGCAGTGGAGAGAGATACACAGTTCTGCTTCTTTGAAGACCAACATACAAGTGATCGTCCCAGAAAGTGACATGTGCCTGATGTAGACTTGCGATCAACTTTGTCACCAGCATAATCAGCATCCGAGAATCCAACCAGATCAAACTCTGAGCCCTTTGGATACCATAATCCTAGAGTTGGAGTGTGAGCCAAATATCGAAGAATTCGCTTCACAGCTAAGTGATGCGACTCCTTTGGTGCCGCTTGAAATCGAGCACACATGCAAACACTAAGCATAATATCTGGCCTAGATGCACATAGATAAAGTAAAGAACCAATCATGGAGCGGTATACCTTTTGATCGAACTCTTTACCATTGTCGCCAGGACCCAGATGATGCTTGGCTGGCATTGGCATTGTGAAGCCTTTGCAGTCTTGCATACCGAACTTCTTCAGGCAATCTTTGAGATACTTATCTTGAGATATGAAGATGCCGTTGCGTTGCTGTCGTATTTGAAGACCGAGAAAGAACTTCAGCTCTCCCATCATAGACATTTGATATTTCTCTTGCATCATATATCCAAACTCTTCACTTTACTTCTGATTGGTGCAGCCGAAGATAATGTCATCCACATATATTTGGCACACAAACAGTTCGCCATCATATGTCTTCGTGAAAAGAGTGGGGTCGAGAGAACCAGGTATGAAGCCTTTGCTCTTCAGGAAGTATTTGAGTGTGTCATACCAGGCCCGAGGGGCTTGTTTGAGGCCATACAGTGCCTTGTTGAGCTTGTATACCATGTCAGGATGTTTTGGATCTTCAAAGCCAGGAGGTTGTGCAACATACACTTCTTCTTCAATCTTGCCATTGAGGAAGGCTCTCTTCACATCCATTTGATAAAGAAGTATGTTGTGATGATTTGCATAGGCCAGCAGTATGCGTATGGCTTCAAGTCTAGCCACAGGAGCAAATGTTTCATCGAAGTCAATGCCTTCCACTTGAGTATATCCTTGAGCAACGAGACGAGCTTTGTTTCTGACAACTTGACCATGCTCATCTTGCTTGTTGCGGTATATCCATTTAGTGCCTATTATATTGTGCTTCCGTGGATCAGGACGCTTAACCAGTTCCCATACATTATTCAGCTCAAACTGTTGAAGCTCTTCTTGCATAGCTTGAATCCATTCAGGTTCCATGAAGGCTTCTTCAACTTTCTTGGGTTCTGTTATTGAGACGAATGCGAAGTGCCCACAGAACTTTGCCAGCTGAGTTGCCCTTGAACGAGTGAGTGGACCGGGTGCATTGATGCTATCAATTATTCTTTCAATCTGCACTTCATTGGCAACGCGAGGATGTACAGGGCGAAGATTTTGCTCTTGCTGATCATTGTCGTTGTTAGAAGGAATGTCTTCAGGCTGAGCATTGTCTTCATGTTGATCAGGTGCTGAGATGATAAGTTCTTCTTCAGGATGAGCTTCAGAAGGTATAATTTCTCCAGTTCCCATTAGCTTGATTGATTCACTGGATGGAACTTCATCTAGCACATTTGGCAGTTGCTCTCTTTGTGAATCGTTGGTCTCATCGAACCGCACATCCACTGTTTTAACCACTTTGTAATGAAAGAGATTGAAGACTCTGTAGGAGTGCGAGTCCTTTCCATATCCAAGCATAAAACCCTCATGTGCTTTTGGTGCAAACTTTGAGGTGTGATGTGGGTCCTTGATCCAGCACCTGGCGCCAAATACTCTGAAGTAACTGACATTTGGCTTCTTGCCAGTAAGGAGCTCATAAGATGTCTTGTTCAGAAGCTTGTGAAGATAAACACGATTGATTGTATGGCATGCAGTATCAATGGCTTCAGGCCAGAATTTTCTTGGAGTCTTGTATTCATCTAGCATCGTTTTGGCCACCTCAATGAGTGTTCTGTTCTTGCGTTCGACGACCCCATTCTGCTGTGGCGTGTACGGGGCTGAGAATTCATGTGTGATGCCCAAGGTATCAAGATATGTATCAAGGCCAGTGTTCTTGAATTCAGTGCCATTGT